>NC_136619.1:4282437-4354937 GCF_933228915.1 Telmatherina bonti | reverse complement strand
AAATAACACAATCACTTTGTCGTTGTCAAAGTTCACCTGCAAGACAATACATATCATGTGCTCAATGTATCTAAATTCTGAAGATATTTTTTTCTATGTAGTAGTTAAAAATACACAGGGAAATTCATATTTGTCTTTTAATAGAAGGTATAAATATTTCTTTGACTACAAAATGACCTTTGACAAGCTTTGTCTCCTGATCACTTCTCTTTCCTCAAAGAGGATCAGACCAGCTGTGTAATGATTCATAACATATACTGTGCTCCTCAAGTTCAGGGTGTTGGCAGTGTGATGAAGAATGCCTGCAATGACCTTCGGACAGTTTTTACACAAACATTACTACATTACATATTCCTGAGTATTTTATTTAAGATTTCAATGAAATTATGAAAAATTATACACACACACACACACACACATATATATATATATATAGAGAGAGATGAAGGAAGGATAGAAGGAAGGAAGGAAGGGGGGGAGGGAGAGATGAAGGAAGGAAGTGAGGAAGGGAGGGAGGGAGAGGGAGGGAGGGAGAGAGAGATGAAGGAAGGATAGAAGGAAGTGAGGAGGGAGGGAGGGAGAGATGAAGGAAGGAAGTGAGGAAGGGAGGGAGGGAGAGATGAAGGAAGGAAGTGAGGAAGGGAGGGAGGGAGAGGGAGGGAGGGAGAGAGAGATGAAGGAAGGATAGAAGGAAGTGAGGAGGGAGGGAGGGAGAGATGAAGGAAGGAAGTGAGGAAGGGAGGGAGGGAGAGATGAAGGAAGGATAGAAGGAAGGAAGGAAGGGGGGGAGGGAGAGATGAAGGAAGGAAGTGAGGAAGGGAGGGAGGGAGAGATGAAGGAAGGAAGGGAGGGAGAGGGAGGGAGGGAGGGAGAGATGAAGGAAGGAAGTGAGGAAGGGGGGAGGGAGAGATGAAGGAAGGAAGGGAGGGAGGGAGAGATGAAGGGAGGAAGGGAGGGAGGGAGAGATGAAGGAAGGAAGGGAGGAAGGGAGGGAGGGAGAGATGAAGGAAGGAAGTGAGGAAGGGAGGGAGGGAGGGAGAGATGAAGGAAGGAAGTGAGGAAGGGAGGGAGGGAGAGATGAAGGAAGGATAGAAGGAAGTGAGGAGGGAGGGAGGGAGAGATGAAGGAAGGAAGGGAGGGAGGGAGAGATGAAGGGAGGAAGGGAGGGAGGGAGAGATGAAGGAAGGAAGGGAGGAAGGGAGGGAGGGAGAGATGAAGGAAGGAAGGGAGGAAGGGAGGGAGGGAGAGATGAAGGAAGGAAGTGAGGAAGGGAGGGAGGGAGAGATGAAGGAAGGATAGAAGGAAGTGAGGAGGGAGGGAGGGAGAGATGAAGGAAGGAAGTGAGGAAGGGAGGGAGGGAGAGATGAAGGAAGGATAGAAGGAAGTGAGGAGGGAGGGAGGGAGAGATGAAGGAAGGATAGAAGGAAGGAAGGAAGGGGGGAGGGAGAGATGAAGGAAGGAAGTGAGGAAGGGAGGGAGGGAGAGATGAAGGAAGGAAGGGAGGGAGAGGGAGGGAGGGAGGGAGAGATGAAGGAAGGAAGTGAGGAAGGGAGGGAGGGAGAGATGAAGGAAGGAAGTGAGGAAGGGAGGGAGGGAGGGAGAGAGAGAGAGAGAGAGAGATGAAGGAAGGAAGGGGGGAGAGGGAGGGAGGGAGGGAGAGAGAGAGAGAGAGATGAAGGAAGGAAGGGAGGGAGAGGGAGAGAGAGGGAGGGAGGGAGGCAGAGAGAGAGAGAGAGAGAGAGAGATGAAGGAAGGAAGGGAGGGAGAGGGAGGGAGGGAGGGAGAGAGAGAGAGAGAGAGAGATGAAGGAAGGAAGGGGGGAGAGGGAGGGAGGGAGAGAGAGAGATGAAGGAAGGAAGGGAGGGAGAGGGAGAGGGAGGGAGAGAGGGAGAGAGGGAGGGAGGGAGGGAGGCAGAGAGAGAGAGAGAGAGATGAAGGAAGGATAGAAGGAAGTAAGGGAGGGAGGGAGAGGGAGGGAGGGAGGGAAGGAGGGAGGGAGAGAGAGAGAGAGAGAGAGAGATGAAGGAAGGATAGAAGGAAGTAAGGGAGGGAGGGAGGGAGAGAGAGAGAGATGAAGGAAGGATAGAAGGAAGTAAGGGAGGGAGGGAGGGAGAGGGAGAGAGAGGGAGGGAGGGAGGGAGAGAGAGAGAGAGAGAGAGAGATGAAGGAAGGATAGAAGGAAGTAAGGGAGGGAGAGGGAGAGGGAGGGAGAGAGGGAGGGAGGGAGGGAGGGAGAGAGAGAGAGAGAGAGATGAAGGAAGGATAGAAGGAAGTAAGGGAGGGAGGGAGGGAGAGAGAGAGAGATGAAGGAAGGATAGAAGGAAGTAAGGGAGGGAGGGAGAGAGAGAGAGAGATGAAGGAAGGATAGAAGGAAGTAAGGGAGGGAGGGAGGGAGAGAGAGAGAGAGAGAGAGAGAGAGAGAGAGAGAGAGATGAAGGAAGGATAGAAGGAAGTAAGGGAGGGAGGGAGAGGGAGGGAGAGGGAGAGAGAGAGAGAGAGAGATGAAGGAAGGATAGAAGGAAGTAAGGGAGGGAGGGAGGGAGAGGGAGAGAGAGAGAGAGAGAGATGAAGGAAGGATAGAAGGAAGTAAGGGAGGGAGGGAGAGGGAGGGAGGGAGGGAGGGAGAGAGAGAGAGAGATGAAGGAAGGATAGAAGGAAGTAAGGGAGGGAGGGAGGGGGAGGGAGAGGGAGAGAGGGAGGGAGGGAGGGAGAGAGAGAGAGAGAGAGATGAAGGAAGGATAGAAGGAAGGAAGTAAGGGAGGGAGGGAGAGGGAGAGAGGGAGGGAGGGAGGGAGAGAGAGAGAGAGAGAGAGATGAAGGAAGGATAGAAGGAAGTAAGGGAGGGAGGGAGGGAGGGAGGGAGAGATGAAGGAAGGATAGAAGGAAGTAAGGGAGGGAGGGAGGGAGGGAGGGAGAGAGAGAGAGAGAGAGAGAGAGAGAGATGAAGGAAGGATAGAAGGAAGTAAGGGAGGGATGGAGGGAGAGGGAGAGAGGGAGGGAGGGAGGGAGGGAGAGAGAGAGAGAGAGAGAGAGAGAGAGAGATGAAGGAAGGATAGAAGGAAGTAAGGGAGGGAGGGAGAGGGAGAGGGAGGGAGAGAGAGAGATGAAGGAAGGATAGAAGGAAGTAAGGGAGGGAGAGAGAGAGATGAAGGAAGGATAGAAGGAAGTAAGGGAGGGAGGGAGAGAGAGGGAGAGGGAGGGAGAGAGAGAGATGAAGGAAGGATAGAAGGAAGTAAGGGAGGGAGGGAGAGGGAGAGGGAGGGAGGGAGGGAGAGAGAGAGAGAGAGATGAAGGAAGGATAGAAGGAAGTAAGGGAGGGAGGGAGAGGGAGAGGGAGGGAGGGAGGGAGAGAGAGAGAGAGAGATGAAGGAAGGATAGAAGGAAGTAAGGGAGGGAGGGAGAGGGAGAGAGGGAGGGAGGGAGGGAGGGAGAGGGAGAGAGAGTATCTAGGTACCTGGCCTGTCAGCCACTGGTGTGGCCTTAACGACCGAAGCTCACTGTGATGGATGACGAAGTTGTTTCCTCTGAACTGGGAAAGTATCACAGAAACCACAACTTCCGTGTCTTTTTTTTTCCCACAAAGTGGAAATCTTGGATAAATAGTAAAAAAAAAATAAAAATCCATTATTATAATGCATTAGAAGCAATTGTTAGATTATCACAAAATGAATGACATTAGAAAACAAAGCTCTCATAAATAATTTAGCCATAACCGGTAATTGAAGTGCAAAATTCTTATTTGAATTAGGATTAATTACTGAAAAAAATGAACATGAGTTTGTTTTACCAACTTTACTTTGGATAATCCAATGTCATTTGAAGTTAATTGTTTAGCTAATTGTCTAAAAATAGTTTTTCCAGTTTTTTCTCTAACTTTTGTATATCACCATTAATGAAATTTTCCTGGGTCATAATGATGATCACCTCTGATCTTTCCCCAAAATGTAGGAGATAAAAAATGTGCTTTTGCTGTTGCTAGTTTGGGACTCACCTCTTTATCAAGCTCCACATGGTCAGGTATGGGTGATGTGGATCGGCCTTCCTGTATTGGTTTGTGGTTTTTTTTGGAAGACAATAATGCAAAATTTAATAAATTGTATTGTGAAAAACTTAAAAACATTTTGTCTGTTAAAAAGCATTTTCATTACTTGAAAATAATAGATTTTACCTTCTCACAATTAAAATGAACACATCTTTGATTAAATGTCATATATGAAGTCTGTCATGCTTTTACCCTAATACAGTCGCAATATCATAGATCTCATACAAGTTAGTAATAATAATAATCTACAACAATAATCAATCTACAAGTAATAACATTTTAGGTAACATAATATGTGTTGAATGGTATCCTTACATTTTTGCTCTTTTCTGGCTGTTTATCCAATATGAACTGTTTGAAAGCTCTTTGAATTTCCTTCGCTGTTTGTTCGTCGTTGTTGACCAGAGGAATCTGGAAAGGAGGCTGTGATGGTTTCTTCTCTCCTAAGTACTCTTGTACGGTGCTGACAACAATGTCTGCACATGTTGCCAATGGGAAGTTGAATATGCCAGAGCTGATGGCAGGAATGGCGACAGAACAAATGTCATGCTCTTCTGCCCTTCTGAGTGCATTTAGCACTGCCTTCCTCCAAAGCGGTTTGGCCTTTGACACCATGTGCTGGTGGGGTTTACTTTCAGGCATGGATTATTCCTTGGTATTGCAGTTTTCCTGCTGTGGTGACAACGGCCTCTCCTGTTTTAAGTTCCCCTTGGTTTGCAATGATGTGGTCACTCTCCTCTTGTATTTTAGGGCCCCCGGCTTTCAGCAGTGCACAAGCAAGCCCACCATGATGTGAAAGAGTCTTATTTGCTGCATTGACCACGGCCTCAGTCTTGAAAGTTGTCAAATCCGCCTTCCATACTGAAATGGAGGCTTCCTTTGACAAACTCTTGGACATCAGAACTCTTGGAGTCTCATTGTCTTCTTTCGTGTCCTGTCAGAAATCAATAGGATACTTAAAGATTTCTTTGAGGCAGTTACAAAACATTTACATTTTCATAGAGAATACCTTCAGACAAGGTAGAATTCTAAATTAGCTAAGCACACATGCATTTGGACAGTGGGAAGAAGCCTGACGACCGAAAAGTCTTTCTAGTGCTGAAAGAACATGGAAACTCCATTCACAAAGCTGCAGCTGAGATACAATCCAGGAACCTTGTTACTGGAAAGTGACAGTGCTAAGTACTGTGCCAAATACCAACTACTTTATTTAAACTGAATTTAAAAAATAGTAGAACAATATACTCATTACATGACAGACTCCACATTTTTATATATCAAGAAAACCGAGAATCCACATAAAGGCATTTAAAATGTATTCAAAGTAACTTTCCATGAATATCTACTGTCATGTATGAATGTACTTACTGACTGTAGGAAGGAAGGAAGGGAGGGAGGGAGGAGATTTTTATTTTCGTGTCAGTGACATGGGATTACCCAGACACAGTAGCAAAATGCAGAAAAACAAATTCCAGCCTTCCATAACTTCACAACTGGAAACAAATACCTTATGACACAGCTTAAAAGCTGTTCTAAAATTTGCTAACATACACTTTCAGATATTTTGAAGCCAAATCAATACCTGTTGGCAACAGGTAGTCTGCATTTACAGCATATACCATAAACTATCTATTTTTGATTTTACCTGTGCATATTAACAGCCTCAGAGAAAAAAAAATCATAAATCCATTTTTTCAGTGTGATGTGTACTTTGGCATTTAAAAGAGCACAAAGCATAAATCCTAGACTGTATAATCTTCTACTCTACTGATTGTTTTGCTGTAAAGTATTTAATCAACCACCACAAATAAAATACTATATCAAACAGAAAGCGCCATCAGAGGTGTTCCGTAAACTCCCTTTTTCCTGAAACCTCTCTTCTTCCATTTTTCTGTTTGCACACGATAGGACTACCAGAAAAAAAAGAAAGATACAAAGAGAAAAATGACCAACAACGTGAGTAGTTCTTAATATACTGTGTCATTTAGATGAATTGCAGTACTGACTGACTACAGGTATTTTGGCGGTGCTAACATTAATGAAATGAAATTAAATGAAAAATACAAAGGGAAATTCAATAAAATATTAAAGTAAATAAAAAATTAATTTACAATGCAAGACAATGAAGAATGTATATTACAAAATTTCCAGACCTTCTTCCTTGTTCTTTCAACATCTGCATATTCCCAGAGCAGTGCATCATGCATCTTCTTGTAAACTGTGACAAAGTCATCCAGTCTGGTTCGGCGCCTTCTCTGGAACCTTCTCTTTTTAAGGTCCCATTGACTTTTCTCCATAATGCCCTGTGTGCGGTTGTCTTGAGTATAGTTCTGAAAGTCATTTGCAAGTTTTATTTCAAGTAGTGCGGCACAATATATTGAGCATCAAAATCGCAATGTATATGTTCTCATCTAATCTCAAGGGTACCTGACGCCCACACTGCACACAGCGACCCACTAATCAACATCATTCTTAATAAGTTAGGCTAAAACAAACCTTTTGTGGTAAAATTCATTCACATTTGTACATAATAAAACAAAACATGTCCTCATCTCATAACACAATTTTAAAAGCAAGCAGTAAAAGATAATAACAATAACTCAAAGACAGAAAAAATACTAGCAACATTCACAAATATATAAAATCACTGCAGGGAAATTGTCAATACAAGTCATCTGCCGAAAATTCCTGTATTTTTTTTCTAATTGCTATATATATCACAGGGTTCGAATAAATCACAATGTCAGCTTTTTTCCAATGTTGTGCAGCCCTACCTAAAGATAAATACATCATGATGTTATGCCAAATTACATGACCTGTTTTTTCAACTGACTGATGTCATCATGGACCTGACTTAGTTGATCATAAGCCGGTCCTTTTCCGTGACGCCCAAGATTCCCTAAAGAGGAATACATTCTTTGATTAATGTATGGTATTATCTATTGGAAAAATTAATATCACATTATATGTTAACAAAGATTGATTGACATGACCACCAAAACCTACCAAGCAAGAGGCCGGAGCACAATGTTGCATGTGGAAGGAAGTATTTTGCCAATGATGGCATGTATTTTGGTGCATAAAAAGTGTTCGGCTCCCCAGTTTTGTCAATGGGTGCACTGTTGATGAAACATTCAAAGTGCTCTCGTATCGGTGCGTTGTCAACATCATTCTGCAAAAAAATCAGTGATTACAAAAATAACTGGTTGAGAAGTCCTTTCCAAAACATCTTAATGTCATTATGGTGGACATGTGTTCCATAAGTCCCAGCAGTTACGTATAAAACCTGGACTGGGAAAGTAGAAGATTTGGAGAAATGTGCTGATTCATTTGAAAGGGCCGATGAATCATTATCTTCAATTCCTAAATACCATATAGTCCTCCGCAACTATATCTTTATCCTCTGCTTCAAAGGTTCCTCTCTTTGGCAGCAGTGCTTGGAGATCTTGGTCGTGCTTTTCAACATTTTCTCCACTGCAAGGACTGGAGAACAGGACTGTGGCACTTTGGATCGTTTCATCCATCTCTTCAGGAGTTGATGAACACGCAATGAGGCCAAACACATGCATACCAAGCTTGTAGTGTTTTGCAATGCTGGAAATAGAAGAATCAATTAATTCTAGATCATTTTACCCATCTGTTACCATGGCACAAACATTATTGTGCTATAAAACTTCAGAAATACATACTGTTTCTTGCACAGGTCTTTTGCGTTTTTCATGATGTGACTTAAGCAACGATGAATTATGGGAAGGTGAAATGAGTCTGTGGGATGTTTTCCTGTTATTAGGCTGTAATATTTCTGGAGGAAGTCTTCAAGGCTTGTTTTGCAAAAAGTTATGGCTATTGAGTGAAGCAGAACAAGGGAGCCGTTTGCCGTACATTTCCACCAGGTCTGTCTGAAATGCTAGAAGGAAGTAAGTGACTGAGGCTGTAGTGTGGTCACAGGTCAGGTATGTGGCCACTGGCAAAGGTGATGCACCTTTTGTAGGGTTTCTTATGACCACCTGGTATACATAGTATGGTGGACTTTCTGCACTGTCTCTACGAACAATGCTTCCTGTTGCATCTAGCTACACAATATCTTCCTTACATCTTGTATAAAATAATGAGAGTGTTTTCCTAGACCAGAGCATTACGCCCTTTGGGTGCATTAAAACTCTCTGTATTACATCAGCATCTGTGCCTTCTTGCTTTTCTATCATTAACTGTAGGCTGAGAAGCTCATTGCTATGTAGTCTGTCCTTTTTGCGCTGGGTCCACGCAGTATTTTTAAGGACCTCTTTGGTTGGCGCATCCAGATTCAATGACCTTCTCTGGTATTTTTAAAATCGATTCCAAATACAGACTCCGAGGCAGTTTATTTTGGAGAACTTCTCCTATTTCCTCCCGAGAGTCTGCTCGGACTGGCCTCCTTTTGACTTCATCCAGATGATGACAGGCTTTATCTCCAGTGAAAATGACATCTGCTTTCATCTTTGACTTCCACGCACACTGACACAGGGCAGTCTTCAAAACCACAGTAGCCTTGACATGTAAAAAATGGTGACTTGTCCTTCTTTGAATGTTTTGTTTTTCACTGAGTGTCTTTTGAAGCCAAAACTGCAGTATGGGTGAACAGACTTGATACCCTTAGCTATTATATTAGTCCACTGCAGACCTTTGAAAAGCCTTCCTTCTTGGGATTCCCTCAGACTTTGCCACTCTCTTGGATGGATGAAAAAAAAACATGGTGGCTGGGGCAATGAACAGGTGAACAGTTCAGCCACTTCACAACTGCTGTCTGTGAGGGGTGAGGGTATGTCCTTTTCCTTGTACCATTCTTCATCGATAAGTGGATCATCTTCTATGTCCTGGTGGATGACGCATAATAGCTGATAGTCAATTATTTCAGATACAAGTGCCACAACGTGTTTGAATTATGAGGACTAAAATCTTGACAGTGAAAAACCATAATTTTTCTTGTCAGAAAATTTAAAAAAAAAAAACAAACAAACCATGCAGTAAATCATGACAAGAAATGTTTGACTTTAAATGGAAACTAAAGTAAAAAAAAATACCCCCAATATAATTATTATAGACAATTTGAATGTATGAGTAATGTCACTGTATATCAAAGTATTGGAAATTAATCTATTAGTCTAAATATAGTTGGATAGTATGGTCAGTTGTAAAATATATGCATTTAAGACTGAATGTGATTATAAATAATGCATCATACATCTTTTTTTATAATATATTTGTGTGTAATTACATATCTTAATGCTGACTTACAGTTTCAATGTGAGCTTCTGAATCAGAATCTTTCCTCTCTGTCAGTGAAGGTGTTTGGGGACTGTGGTGTAAGTCTGTTGAAGACTTTGTATCTGAAGGGTCCTGCAATGATAATAGTACCATATATATATATATATATATATATATATATATATATATATATATATATATATATATATATATATATATATATATATATATATATATTATATATTGCATTATATATTCCATCATACATCTTTTTTTATCATATATTTGTGTGTAATTACATATCTTGATGCTTTGACTGTCTGACTTACAGTTTCAATGTGAGCTTCTGAATCAGAATCTTTCCTCTCTGGCACAGTCAATGAAGTTGTTTGGGGACTGTGGTGTAAGTCTGTTGAAGACTTTGTATCTGAAGGGTCCTGCAATGATAATAGTAAATAGTAACATCTATTTATCTATTTCTCTATTTATCTATCTCTCTCCAGACGGACAGATGGATGGATGGATCATATGGGTGGTTGACAAATAACATAATTCTGACTGGCCATGTCACAGAATGACAACAATCTATATTTTTTAAGAATACATATTCAAGTGTTGTTCCTTCCACAACATAACATTTATACTAATAGTGTAGTGGGCTTATTAAGATTACTACTTAACATTTTGATACAAAAAGGAAAAATGTCATATGGTGTGACTGTCTGGCATATGTGTGCCCTCAGGGAAAATAATTTCAAAATAATTGATAAATATTTGATAGCTCTACAGTGCACATAAATCAATGATGTGTTATCAATAACTGTATTAAATATTAATAGCTATGAATTATGTCAGAAAAAGTTATGACTAAATACATTTTGTCTGCAAAATGGAGGTCATTATGATGAGATACTATAGTTCATATATCTAATGGGCAATAATTTGGATAGCTTAATAATGAAGAGGACCACATCCGACCAGGAAGTCACCGAACATCTCTGAAGTATAATACAACTTCAGATTACCAAAAAATGGAAAGATGTACAGCAGGTTTCATGAAGGGTCTCAAAAAGTTTTAAAGTGCCTGAAATTCTGAATTTATAAGGTGTTGAAAACGGTCAGATTTTCATCCAAGGTCTGATATATGATTGAGACAACTTTTTTACTTATCTTCATGCCTGAGAAGTGTTGGCCTCATAGGATACATTGAATAAAGCACTAATCTGAAGGGGATCATGGCCGTCTTTCTGAGAGGCTCAGATAGCTACAAGGGTTAGTACATAGTGATTAACCCCCAAAACCTGTGATGAATCTAGGCAAGACATGCCCCAGTGTGCAGCTTCTTCATTAACTGTTTTGTCTCAGAGTAACCTGCAGCCTGAATGACAGATAAGAAGAGTGGATGCTTGTCATCACCCAGCTTCGCTCGCTATTCCTGCCATCTTAGTCAGTGGTCTTAAATTTAGTTCATGACCCTTAAAAGGTCTGAAATTTAATTGGATGAAACCTGGAAGAATGCTGTGTCAGGGATACTCTTGAATATATATTTCATTCATTATGGAATAAATAGCTTCCAACACATGGTAGCCCATTACCTTAACACCTGTTGTGTCATCAACAGGTAAATCCATTCCAAAGTTGTCACTCTTTTCTGGTGCACTCTGCACACAAATAACAGTTAATCAATGTTAGATTTATATCTTCATCAATTCAATGGTGTTAAGCAATATTGGAAAAAAATTGATTTATCTTAAAATATTTTGATATATTACCCGGTATGCCTTGCAAATCTTTTTGCGGTTCACACAGGTATTTGGCACATTTAGGTCTTTGCAGACATGTGCCCAAAATCCTACACCTTTGTGGACACTGTACTTTGTAACACTTGTACCAGGTTCAATGAACTTGTCAACACTTCGCACAACATCTTCCGTTCTTTTAGAATTTCTCCGTGCCTTTATAAAGAAATGTGGTGGTGAGAAACTAGCATGAGGGCAATCCATCACATTTAGCCTCAAAGACAATTTCATTTGCTGCAAGTGATATAGTTTTATCTTCGGTTACATACTAAACAAAATGTAGTATTTGGTAAACAGAAAAATTACTTTCTTACTTCAAAATCTGTTTTTGTTTTCCATAATAAGTCTCGAAAATTAGCATGTGAGATAATGTGGAGGCGGACAAATAATGAAACGATACATGACCCCCATCTCTTTTCTAACTGGCAAAAATGGTGGCGTTTCAACTCTCACCCATGTTCTAACCGTCCCCATCTCACTACACTTATTGGTCCATAAGCAGACGCAAAAGAAACTTGCCTTTCCAAATGTGGAGAAAGTGCAGTATATGTAAAATAAAATAAAAAAAAACATGAATAAAAATGAAAAAAAGATGACGTATGACAATTTAAGACTAATTTCTTGGAAAAGATGAATAGACACATTTCTAGGAAGTCCTGGTTATAATAGTGCATTCTATTAAAAACACAACAATCAGGCTTCATTGTACTTGTAGTGCGGTTTAAATACGTTTCTAATGAGATATTTTGTCTGTGAACTTGTGTTACGACTAAAGTGTTTAGGAAAGATGAATAAAAATGTGGTAATATTGTAATGTTTAGCATTAATGTTTAGCATTGACGTAGGTAAGTATCTTATGGCTACAGTCGAAAATTAATACTTCATCATCACAAATTTATCGGACTAAATGCAGCAAGAGGCGTGTTTTTTTTGTTTTTTTTTTGTCTTGTCCAACATTTAGGCAGCAGAATGATGGTTCTGCTGAGCAAATTTTCTTTGCCAGGGGAAGCTTTATAGATATAATGATCCCCTTGACTTTCTGAATTTTTATTTTATTTCTATGTTTATTTTGTATTGTTGTTTGAATTGTAGAGTTTGTACTGCTGGACCAGAGAGGACAGACGAAAGACAGAAAGAGAAAGGAGAAAAAACACCTCATAAGAAAAGGGAAAGAGATAAAGGGAGAGAAAAAAACAACTAAAAAATAACCCAAAAACAAAAAGAAAGAAAACAACCTACAGATGTATACATACACACATACAGGCACACACATACATATACACACACTTACACACGCATACATACACATACATATACACACACGTATACACACATAATATATATATATACACATATATATACATATGTACACATACATATACACATACATACATATACACACACACCTCTATGCACACACATACACACACATACACACACATACATACGTACAAACATATACACACTTGCCAGTATTAACACATAAACATACACATACAAGCCAACTTTAGATCATAGTAACTAAACTATGAATCTAAAAAGTTAAATATAAATGAGAAACAAACAGAAATGAGAAAACTAGCTGCTGTTAGTGAATAAAACTGCAGACGACTCGGTGACTGTGTCACATGCAGAACATGCAGAGTGGAACGTGTTCAGAGAAGATCATGCCAGTGTGACCCCTCCCACACAAAGGCAAGAGGCACGCCAGGAGTACCCCCGAGACCCGGGCCATCGGCAGCCTCCCCCAGGCGCAGACCCCAACCGCCCCACCCCGGAGCCAGCCATGCACCGACCCAGGAGGAGGCAGAGGGGGGTCCCAGCCAGAGTCCCCCGCAGTCAGGGGGAACAGGCCCCAGCAGGCCCGGACCAGCGAGGACCGGCCCCGCTGGGCACCGGCCACCCAGGGCAGACAGAGCGCGGGCCCCACGGCCCCAAGAGCCCAGAAGCAACCCCCCACCCCCGCAGGCAGAGGGCCCAGCCCACACCGACGGAGGGCCGGGATCCCCAGACCGCCACCGAGCGGCAGCCAGGCCGCACCCCAGCGCACCAGCAGCGCTCCCCGAGCACCAAGACCCTCCACGCACCCACGCACACAAACACACACACACACGCACACACATGTGCAAACACACACACGCACACACCTGTGCACCCACCCACCTACCCACACCCACACGCATCCACACTTCCTCCTTAAACACACCCTATCCACCCATTCTCTTACACACGCTCAAACTCACACTCTCCTACCCCCGTTCTTTATACACACACACCCCCTCACACACACATCCCTGCTCCCTCTATAATCACCCATTCTTCCATACACGCATACCCCACTCTACACACACACACACACACACACACACACCTCCCTACACCCCTCTATCCACATTCACAGTCCTCATTGTACACCCACCCCATCACTTCCCTGTACCACCAACATAACCCCACATACGCACCCCCACCCATCTGCATACACCCCCACTTCCTCCTATCCCAGCGGCCATCCACTTTCCTAAATTCTTTCACCCTGATCCCCCCACCCCCCCTCTACCCTAACATTCATTCACCACTTCATCCATTGGCTCATGCACGCCCTCACCTTTCTTTCCCAACGTGTCCCCTGTGAGATACCCCCGGGGGAGCAGGGGATAGGAGGGCCCCGATCAGGGCCCCACAACTACCCCCCACCCCCGTCAACGCCCCCCCACCACCCCACACATGCAGCCGATCCAGCACCACCCAGGGCCAGCAGCAGTCCCACCCCCGCCAGGCCAGCCCAGACCCAGGCCCCCTGAACAGCACCACTCCCCCGCCCAAACCCCCCCGGCACAGCCCTGGAAATAGGGGTGTGGCAGGACCCCATTGTCACCCCCTCCCTCCCAGCTTATGAATGATTGTGAAGTGTGTGTTGTTTGCAATTAAAATTGGGAAGAAGTAACCACATCATGTTGGGAGCGGGACCACCAAAGCAGCCCCGCCCACCGCACACTGCATGGCCCGCCCCCCAAAATATGTCCATGTGTTGTCAGTGTGTGTTTTTTGTGTTATGTTGACTAAGTGTAATTAAAACTGGGAGGTGAACCGATGCTGGGTGCAGCGATGGAGACCACCTTGATGGCCTCTCTCACCATCCAGATCAACGTGTCCACCTCCCAACGCCCTGCCTGTATGTGGTGGAAGAAGGGAAGGAGGGGGGTCCGGGGATTTAGGTCCCGAGGGAAGCGCGCCTCCCTCAAGAAGATGAGCCACCTGCGGCACGAGGCACGTCCCCCATTCCCGGGGCCCCCGAAGGCCAGGACAGGCCAAGGGCAGCTGCCCCAACAACCAGGGCCCTCAGCAACACCAACAAAGGAGCCGCCACCGGCCCCAGAAGGCACCAACGAACCACATGCAAAAGTGGGGGGGGGGGCAAAGAAGAGGAGGGGTGGGAGAAGGAGAGACAGACCAAGGGCCCACCGCCCCCACACCCCTAGGAGACGCCCCCACCCAGAGACACGTTGCATTCCCTTCTCCTTTACACACCAACACATTCACACCCCCTCACCATCAGCCTGGTATACACACACATCTACACACACACACACACACCTACAGACCCACACATACATCTATACACATACACACCCATTCTAACAGATACACGGCCAAAAGATTAGTCCACCTCCAAAACCCTACATCCCACTCACCTCCCTGCCCATCACAAAACACCCCTTCTCATTCTACCTACCCTAGAACAAACCACCACAACTCCCCACTTCTCTCACTGAAGTCCTACCCCCCTTCATAATCATGACCCTTCACCCCCCTATACACCTACGTACACATGCACCCCCCAACTCCCCCCTACACACGGGCCACTTCCCCCCATACACATGCATCTCAATACTCCTCTATATAAGCAAGAGGCGTTTCTATTCCCAGTAGCTCCATACCCTGTAGCTAACTTGTAGCCTGTTATTTCCAATGGCCGCAAAACTTCTTTTTTTTTTTTTTTTTAAATGACGAAAAGTAACGTTAAGCATATCTAATGTATGCTTATCTTTTCCCCCCTTTGGTTTTCTGGATTAGGTTGCATAATATTTCTTGTTATCTTTGGGCAATCGTGAAAATATCACAATGGGGGAGGGGGGAGGGTGTTGAAATTATGTCCATGCTCCATTAAATACGCTTTCTGTAAGTCTTGGATGTCAAACGTTTAAATTTTTGGTCACTTACCTTTCACGTCTTGCCTTCGTATTGCTCATCTTGTCACCAAATTGACTGGTGGAATTTAAACAAAATGCCGTTACATATAAAATGCCCTTAGAAAAACATGGTCGTGAGGAGCCATGTGGTGGAACTATGATCCGTGCGCAATTACTGGTACCTGTTGTGGGTGTGGCGTTACAGGAAGCAGGAGGGAAAAAAGAAAAGTTTTACTAAATAATAAAAGCAAATCCTGTGTTTATGCCTGTTAATAACGCCCGTGGTGCCTCCCTGGACAGATGGTCAACAAAAACAAAGGGTAGTCTCAGGCTGTGACCATTATCATCTTAGGAAAGAGGTCTGTCAGTTTTGGGGGGTTAACAATGTCCTTTGTCCTTGTTGAAGTTGTATTTTTTTCTTCTCCCAGGAATCAATCTACCTATTATTCATGAACCAAAATCTATTTAAAAAGAAGAAATGAATTAATTCAACGAAATCTGAAACTATCTAAATATCAATTTATTGATGAGAATACTGTAATTTTAGGACGTTAGTTTAAACAGTAATCAGTGTTGCCAACTGAGCGCCTTTGTCGCAATATTTAGCAAGTTTTCAGGACCTTGTAGTTATTTTTTTATATATAAAAAATAATTTAAAAAGAATTATGTTAAAAAAAATATTTTAAAAAGAATTTTAAAGAGCGACGAGTGACAAAAGTGACTTTTTTGTAGTATATAAACTTTTATAAACTGACGTGAACGCACATAATGTGTAATATTCTCCAACAGTTTGGCGCTCTGTCAGTGGTGCTCCCTGACCGGGCCGGGTCTTCCTGGAGGAGAGGCTCGGTCCTCGCGCTACATGCTACCTTCATGATGCCGCTTCCTGGCGCAGCCAGTAGGCAACAATCACTTCTGCTCAATGAAACGGATTAACAATTAAACGCTCAAACATGCTAGTGGCTGATCCTGCCCTGGTTTACTGTTAGATTAATGCCTATTCAATGAAGAGTGTGGGGGAAAAAACAGTGAAAAAAAAACGCCATATGTGTGTGTGTGTGTGTGTAGGCTAGTGTTTTTTTCCCCATTTCTTTTCTCTTCCGCCACATTATTTGTCGGCTGCATCGTTAACTGCATATATATATATATATATATATATATATATATATATATATATATATATATATATATATATATATATATATATATGATGAGTGAGTAATTCCAGTTTTTATCTCACATGAAGGAGCAGTAAACTATAATAAAGTTATTATTAACCCCTTAACAGTCACCCCCAAAATGCCAAAGGCGCCTGAAAAAGACATACCCAAATTAAAGTAGATGCTGTTCTTGAACCCTTTGGAGTAGATTCAAAAGCATGGTCTCTTTATAGAGAAAACACTAAAGTTTTACCCTGAGCTTTCAGATGTATTGTAACTGTAAGCAGCATAAAGTTATTGAAGTTGGAACACAAGGACATTTCAGGTTTTTTCCCTCGTCTGAATTTCTCTTCTACTTTGTCAACATGCTGCTCATGGAGAGATGGAGATATGAATTGGAAAATCAGATGGAGCTGTAGCCTGAAGCCTTTTCCATGGCCAGTTAAAATTTGGTGACAATAGCAGCCAGAGTTATTATTCCATGAGGGCTTTACTGCAAGTATGTTCATCCGCTCCCCAACGTGGCCATTTGGAGTCTCCAAATGGACACTTTGGATCCTCCAACTTCAATAAGCTATAACTCCAGAACACTTCAACATGCAGTCATCAATGAGACTCTAATGAAAGGTGGTATCAAGAGGAATCTTGTTGTATATTCATATTTACTATCAGTATTATTGAAATTCACCAGGTGATGCATAAACCCACTAAAAGCTTACTTTTTCTAATGTACATTATAATAAAAGAGTCAGAATAAGTTTTACGGTCATCATTTTTATATTATTAAAAACAATATAATGCCATGTTATGTAATGTAAACAAAATGTAATCATAAAAACACCATAACACAATACAATTTACATTAGTTTTGAACTATTGCCTGATAAAGAGTGTTTGTAAAAGTAAAGTAAAAAGCAGGAGAGCAGAATATGTAGCTGTTATGATGAGCAGGGGTCCTGGTGGTCTGAAGGGCAGGAATGTAGTCTTCCTCTGGAAGGAGCTGGTCCTTCTTCATCTGACGAGCTGCTGGGTTTCCATCACAATCACATGACAGACTAATAAAGAAGTTTTTATCCCACATTAGTCCTGCGACTGTAATAAGTGTATGTTCTAACAGACACGCATCGCTGCACGCATGCGCACACAGAGTATGGAAGCGGTCCACACACACGCAGATAAATCAGCAGCAGCTTATTTTCTTTCTATCATTTTCTATTTATGAACAAATGTTTACAACTGGAGGGAAATAGAGGTGTTGAACCGCTGCGTCTCTTTCATCGCTGCTCTTTCTGCTTCATGCACACTCGGACTGAACGACACCCGCATGAACGGTTCCCCCGGTCCGGGGTCTGACGTTTTAGAGCCGAGACCCCAAGTTTTCTAACAAACCACGTCTTTAGCAGACCCAACAGAACCACTGGAGATACGGCAACAGTAAAAAAAAAAAAGTAAACAAAGGTAACAGCGCGGACACCCCCACCCCCCCTCCCCCCGCCCCATAAACCAACAGAGTTACTTATTTAAACAGCTTATAAAGCGACATAGCTACATATAGAAGTTTGTACTTTCATGCTCTTCTCCTTCAGGAACCACATCTTCTTCTGCAGTCAGAGACGTCTTCCTCTGTAAACATCACTGTCCCTCCATGTAAACGACTCCTCCACCACCTCCCGGGTGTATTTCTGCTTTTTGGCGTGTTTTGCAAAAGTTCCTACAGAGAAAAAGTGGAGAAAAAAGGCTTCCTCTGCTTTTGAGCACGGACGCACACAAGTACGCACGTAGTCGCAAATGTTTACGCATGGAACCCCAGAAGCCATTTTACATCCCACACACAGAAGCTGCACATCGCCGTGATGGGAATTTTATTGGCTTTACGGCAGTGGTGTCAGAACTGGCATCAGAGCTGGAGGGCCAGGTCTGGAAGCGGAAACGTACGTGATTGTCAGGCCACCTAGGTTGACACTCAGTGGGTATTATTGGCTAAGGAACGACCACAGATCAATCCAATTGGTCAAAAATGGGGTCAATAAGAAGGGGAGGGCCTACCGGTGCGTCATGCACAGTTTTATTGAAATAGGAAACGTTGAATATATTGTACCAGCACGATATAAAAAAAATTACGTAAAACGGACCGCGGGCGGGCCGCCGCCGGTTAAGGGATTAATGACTATTTAAAATACAAATAATGAAACTTTAATTAAAAAATCGTTTTAAATTATTGCCATTGGAAAAAGTCAAGAACCCATCTCCTGAAATCATTCTAACAAAGATTGCGGAAAACACTGTCACCTTGTAATTTTTACTGGCAAAAGGCATTTAAACAAAAATTCCTTTTCAAACCGAATTCCTTTTCAATTTGTTCCTTACAGTTTGGGTTTCTTGGACTGTCTGTGCGTATTTAGGCTGCATTATCTCAAAAACTGTACAGTACAACTGTTTGTCCTTTACTGTGGCAACACCTGATATCCTCCTTAAGCAGAATCCAGAGAAATCTTTGCGTCACATATAAAGGTTTTCCAGTTATGAGCACCCAAAAATGGCCTTTTGACCCTTACTGTACAGCATATAAGCATATTTAGGCTGCATTTTCTCAAAAACTGTACAGTACAACTGTTTGTCCTTTACTGTGGCAACACCTGATATCCTCCTTAAGCAGAATGTACAGAAATCTTTGCGTCACATATAAAGGTTTTCCAGTTATAAGCACCCAAAAATGGCCTTTTGACCCTTACTGTACAGCATATAAGCATATTTAGGCTGCATTATCTCAAAAACTGTACAGTACAACTGTTTGTCCTTTACTGTGGCAACACCTGATATCCTCCTTAAGCAGAATCCAGAGAAATCTTTGCGTCACATATAAAGGTTTTCCAGTTATAAGCATCCAAAAATGGCCTTTTGACCCTTACTGTACAGCATATAAGCATATTTAGGCTGCATTTTCTCAAAAACTGTACAGTACAACTGTTTGTCCTTTACTGTGGCAACACCTGATATCCTCCTTAAGCAGAATCCAGAGAAATCTTTGCGTCACATATAAAGGTTTTCCAGTTATAAGCATCCAAAAATGGCCTTTTGACCCTTACTGTACAGCATATAAGCATATTTAGGCTGCATTTTCTCAAAAACTGTACAGTACAACTGTTTGTCCTTTACTGTGGCAACACCTGATATCCTCCTTAAGCAGAATCCAGAGAAATCTTTGCGTCACATATAAAGGTTTTCCAGTTATAAGCATCCAAAAATGGCCTTTTGACCCTTACTGTACAGCATATAAGCATATTTAGGCTGCATTTTCTCAAAAACTGTACAGTACAACTGTTTGTCCTTTACTGTGGCAACACCTGATATCCTCCTTAAGCAGAATCCAGAGAAATCTTTGCGTCACATATAAAGGTTTTCCAGTTATAAGCACCCAAAAATGGCCTTTTGACCCTTACTGTACAGCATATAAGCATATTTAGGCTGCATTTTCTCAAAAACTGTACAGTACAACTGTTTGTCCTTTACTGTGGCAACACCTGATATCCTCCTTAAGCAGAATCCAGAGAAATCTTTGCGTCACATATAAAGGTTTTCCAGTTATAAGCATCCAAAAATGGCCTTTTGACCCTTACTGTACAGCATATAAGCATATTTAGGCTGCATTTTCTCAAAAACTGTACAGTACAACTGTTTGTCCTTTACTGTGGCAACACCTGATATCCTCCTTAAGCAGAATCCAGAGAAATCTTTGCGTCACATATAAAGGTTTTCCAGTTATAAGCATCCAAAAATGGCCTTTTGACCCTTACTGTACAGCATATAAGCATATTTAGGCTGCATTATCTCAAAAACTATACAGTAAAACTGTTTGCTATTTACTGTGGCAACACCTGATGTCTTTCCTCACCAGAATCCAGAGAAATCTCTGCGTCACCTATGTGTGTGGTGTTATCCATCTATATATAGTATATACATATTTTATATATATATATATATATATATATATATATATATATATATGTATATATATATATATATATATATATGTATATAGTATATAGTGTGTGTGTGTGAGTGCATACTACTTACATTTGGGGAGAGACAAACAGACATTTTCACCTCATCTCGTGTTTCAATCATTTATTTAGCGTAAATATCAGCATTACAGTTCGATAGTTTAAGGTTCATGTCGTTTAGCTGCTGAAATCTTTTGTGATTATTACGTCTCAGAATTCATCGTTTTATTTTTTAAAGCGGAAATAGTTTGTGCGCAGCGGTCTCTGCGCCTTTACCGCAAAGCCGAGCACAGGAGGGGGTTTAATTTAGGAGCGGCTCGCTTGACTACGTGAAAACGAGAGGCGGCTGACTGGACCGCAGTGCGCGCGCGGGCAGGTATCTCCGCGGGCAGGCTGGGTGGAACACATGACGTGAATTTATCTCAGGAGGAAAATGAAACATGAAGAGAAATGAATGATAAACAAACTGAATGTTTACTGGTCGTTGTGTGGGGTGCACGCGCGCGCTCCTGCACGGTGATGCGTTTGTGTAAAGTGTGAATTTGAAACCCTCCGTCAGCCCTGACCCTAACCCCCAGCATCCGGGCGCGAGTGGGCGCCACCAGCTGGGGAACGGTGCTGCCTTTACGTCCCGTAGGAAATGACACACCCTTCACAGGAAGGTGGAAAACGAACCCAGTTTGTTCTTACTGGTCCAATTGGTTCCTCGTTTTAATCCGGACTAGGAGCTGCAGTGTGGCAGACTGGGTCCCATTTTACCAGCAAGCCAGTAGGCTGCTGATGACGTAGCAATGTGTCCTAACCCTTCCTCTGCTGCTGAACTCTTCCTGCTCTACATCTGAAATCTCAGTTTCCTCCTCCTGCCAGCATGTGGTGGCCAGAAGGATCCAAACTGGTTTCAGAGTCACGCGCATCTTTCTCCTGCTACATCACTGAGATGGAGGGGAGGTCTGTCTGTCTGTGTGTGTGTGTGTGTGTGTGTGTGTGTGTGTGTGTGTGTGTGTGTGTGTGTGTGTGTGTGTGTGTGTGTGTGTGATGCATGCAAAGCGCTGAACTTTGGAAAAGAGAGCATCCTGGAAACATTTCTGAAGAACTTCTGAAGAAGCTCTGAGGTGTGGCCTGAGTAATCTGATTACCTCTCAGGTCACGGATTTTTGTCAGAATATTCCACGGATGTGTAAAATCAGATTGGAACCCCTGGAGGGAAATCTGCTCTTGACAAGGGACAAAGCACATTTCCCCGCTTTCCTGCGGGACGTGAACGCAGCGCGGTTCTGGACGTTTGCGCACGAGCTTCCCGGCGTGTTGTCTCCACGCTGAGTGAGTGGATCGTGTCAGTCTGACAGATCCACTCAGTTCAGCTCCAAGAGGTCGCATTTCCACGCATCTCTCTGGCCCCGCCCCCCCACCAGCGACGTGACATCTCCGGCTCCAGGCGCGTCTCCATGAGGAGATCCAGTTTATTTCTGAGGAGATCCAGTTTATTTCTGAGGAGATCCAGTTTATTTCTGGTAAACTGCTGAGGAAAGCTGCTGGTTGGTTTGCAGTAGAAGATGCGCAGCTCTCCACGCAGCGTTTCCACGCAACAGCGCCGCGAGGAGCAGGTGCGGCTGTGGATGCAGTGGGGGTCTCTGTAGGAGCCCATGGAGCGAGCAGAGCAGCCGGAGGGGGGCTCAGCCCACCCTGGCATCACAGAGCAGCGCGGTAAGACGTCTCTCTTCGGGCTTGTGCGGGACTGTGCGCGTGCTGCTGCCACGACGTCAAGCTGCGTGGATGTCAGAGTGGATTAGTAGATGATGCAGTCTGTGTGGAAATTCCATCAAGTTCAACCTTTTTAACTGTAGGTTTGTTTCCATGATGACAGGAGGGGGGGGGGGGGGTGCAGGTCGCTGGCTGCGTGTGGGGGGGGGGGGGTCACAGACCCACGGGGGTGGGGGGGTCACAGAGCTGCGGTGCGGGGCGGGGGTGCTCCAGTCCAATCAACAGTTGTTTCTTTGGGAATCTCCTGGAGACTCGTGGTGTGTTTAATGACAAACTCTTGGAGCCGTTTTCTCAGCATCGCTGCTGCTGTTTGCTCTGATGGTTTCTTCACTTCGTGCTTCATGACGTGTAAATGCTGGCCTGTGTGGTGGGATGCTGATGCCTTATGACAACATAAACATGGAACAATAAGCAGACTGTAAGTTGCATTCACGTGCACTTGGACATTTGAGGTTCGTGCTGGGAAAGGTCAGTTTGTTTCTGCTTTCTGCATAACTGTCCCCGTTCCTGGCCATCACTGACCCAGAGCTGCAGCGCTCCTCCACATACACGTGTTCTCCATCAGTCCCAAGAAGGAAATTTCTTTGTTTACATTTTTATTTATGGAACACAAACAGAATATTTGCTATAAAAATACAAACAAAGAGGGATGCTGCAAGGTGATGTGGAGGCATGGGAGAGGATTTGTCCTCCAGTTTCTGCGAACAGGAAGAATATTTCACCCTCCTTTACGAAAATAACTAGATGTGTAAATAGTTATTCCACGGATCATATCTATAGAAGTGCAAACGCCACCACCTCTGTAGAGGGAAAAAATGCATAGAGTTCAAGCTGAATGCTCATGGTGCAGATCACTGGTGGAACCGGACTGGTTCAGAGGGGTCCGAATCTCAGAGACAGGAGCTGGAACAGGTCTTCGCCCTACAGAGACTCCTTCAGATCCAGACAGCCTGTCTGGACACATCTGCAGCGCCGCTGGGGGGCAGCATCAGGGATTAATGGATAATAGCATTCATCACATATTAATATGCAGCTTATTTCTAATGGACTCGGTGAGACACTAACCAGACATAAAACACACAGAAAAGCCGCCACAGTGTCAGCGATGTGGAGAATAAGGCCCGATATGGGGGTCCAGGGTGATACCGGCTGTCGGTAAAAAAATTGCTGTTTTTTTTTAATGATTTATTTTTGTCATATATTTGTTTCTGAGACTGCCCAGTTAAAAATGTAATTGGGCTACTTATCCAGCAGATGGCGCCCATGCTGGATAAGTAACGGGGGCGGGGTCATCCTCGCTCATGGCTGCCTACCGTGGAAGCCGAGACGGAGCAAACCGGACGGTGAAACAGATAGCAGCTGAGCCAAGTAAAGTCACGTCTGCTTACGAACAATTTAGATTTAGTCACTGGTAAGTTGAAATGTTAAATAAATAAACACAGTTATGTTTTCCTTCTTACATTCTCTACAGACTGGTCATTGCGTGCCTCGTGGCCGCGCTGCATTTAAAGTTACGATAATTTACGATAAGTTACGATCGTCATCATCTCTAAAAATAGCCACAATCTGACGGCTGTTTTTTTCCAACAGTGTCTTTAAAAATGACGACTTTACATGTTCTAGAGGCGCCCGTAGTCACCCGGTAGTCAGACTACCCCCGTAGTCATGAGGCAGGAAAGTCATCAGAGTGAGGAAAACTTGATGTTTTGCAGCGAGGAAAGCCGTGCTCAGCGTTTAGGCTGGTGAACGTGTGTGAAAGTTGGTGGCTGCGTGCCATTTACACAACTTCTGAATACTTATTATTAGTGGTGCAACGGATCATCATTGATCAAATCCGGATCAAAATAAACCTTGAAACACATTTAGAAA
Source organism: Telmatherina bonti (assembly GCF_933228915.1). Lineage (NCBI taxonomy): Eukaryota > Metazoa > Chordata > Actinopteri > Atheriniformes > Telmatherinidae > Telmatherina > Telmatherina bonti. The sequence goes on along the minus strand of NC_136619.1, from coordinate 4,330,871 downwards.
TTGTTTAAATGATTTGGTTTGGTGACACAAAGAAATTGGCGTTAGTTCATGTGTTTACAGTGAAGCATCAGCGAAGCTAACCGGATTATGCTGGAAATACCATTTGCACAGGAGAACATGCCCAGGCGGTTGATGCATGTTGTGGGATTATTTTCACCGACAAGCCACTCCGTCATGTAGGATCGGACATGCGAAGCCAGACATGTTGCATCAGGTTTGTCCCATGCATGGCTGTCGGGTAGGAGCCATGCCTCCGACATGAAGGCACGAAGCTGCCTCAACATGCAGCAGCCAGGGTGAGGTTAGGAAAACGTCGTGTGGTGGACGGTTACACAACATGACTATGAGCTGCTGGCAACTCTTCTGGGAAACAAAAACATCAGGTTGAGAGAAACAACCGAGTGGTCCATTTTTAGCTTCTGTTGAAGGCTTTATGCATCCACTTTAGGTTTCTAAGCATCTTTTAACGCTGTAAAGCAGCTAATAGTGATGAAACCATGGAGAGGTGGTAATTACAGACCCCTGAATCCCTCCAGAGCCCAGCTGGAGTGAAGGATGGCTGTGTGGTAAACACATCTGGCTCCGAAGCTTAAACTGTTTGTAGCAAACAAGAATGAAGATGTCTGACCAAGATTACAGCTGGTATCTGTCTGAGCACATCGCAGCAGAAAGGCTCATTATTTACCTACAGAAACCAGTCGAGATGGATTCTCCTAGCAGCTATCACACCCTGAGACATCACATCCTCCCCCTCGCTCCAACCATCATCCTCCGCGATGGAAGGTTTACTCTTGGCTTGGTGTGTAATTATTCGCTTGTTGATCGCAGTGTTTTTTACCCTTTGTGCAGCTTTTAACACACCCAGACTTCATCAGCCCACGATGCTGCAGCAACAGAAGCAAACCCAAGGCATCATTCAGCCTAACGTGTACCCTCTGGCTCGGGGTCTGGGCTGGTTGCATCGCTGGAGAGCTGCTGGTTGCCTTGGTTTTTACGCCTGTAAGGGGACGGGATGGTGGTGGGAGCTGGATCGACTCATGCTCAGGTCCCTTAGCTGGGACCCGAGGATGCATGCTGGTTTCCTGGGTCTTGGAATCCTCCTGGTCTAGTTCTGAGAAGGATAGGAGCGTAGTCAGATTTCTGCATCTTGCACTGATGATGAATGCGTCTCTGGAGCTCCGGCTACATGACTAAATATGTCCAGAGCATGAACCGTACATGAAAGATGGACGGAGCCTCCGGCGGTTAAAAGTGAAGCCTATGTAGAAGAGCATAAAACTGCAGTTCCCCCTTCATCCACTAGGGGCTGCTAAACAGAGCAAATCCCCATAGACTCCCATGTTAGAAAGACCAACTTCACAGCAGAAATAAACACGTTTACAGTAGAAATAAACATGTTTACAGCAGAAATAAACACGTTTACAGCTAGAATAAAAATGTTTACAGTAGAAATAAACACGTTTACAGCAGAAAAAAACATGTTTACAGTAGAAATAAACACGTTTACAGCAGGAATAAACACGTTTACAGCAGAAATAAACACGTTTACAGCAAGAATAAACATGTTTACAGTAGAAATAAACACGTTTACAGCAGAAATAAACATGTTTACAGCAGAAATAAACACGTTTACAGCAAGAATAAACATGTTTACAGCAAGAATAAACACGTTTACAGTAGAAATAAACACGTTTACAGTAGAAATAAACACGTTTACAGCAGGAATAAACACGTTTACAGCAGAAATAAACACGTTTACAGCAAGAATAAACATGTTTACAGTAGAAATAAACACGTTTACAGCAGAAATAAACATGTTTACAGTAGAAATAAACACGTTTACAGTAGAAATAAACACGTTTACAGCAGAAATAAACACGTTTACAGCAGAAATAAACATGTTTACAGTAGAAATAAACACGTTTACAGTAGAAATAAACACGTTTACAGCAGGAATAAACACGTTTACAGTAGAAATAAACACGTTTACAGCAGGAATAAACACGTTTACAGCAGGAATAAACAAGTTTACAGCAAGAATAAACATGTTTACAGTAGAAATAAACACGTTTACAGCAGAAATAAACATGTTTACAGCAGAAATAAACATGTTTACAGCAGAAATAAACACGTTTACAGCAAGAATAAACATGTTTACAGTAGAAATAAACATGTTTACAGCAGGAATAAACACGTTTACAGCAGAAATAAACATGTTTACAGCAGAAATAAACACGTTTACAGCAAGAATAAACATGTTTACAGTAGAAATAAACACGTTTACAGCAGAAATAAACACGTTTACAGCAGAAATAAACACGTTTACAGCAAGAATAAACATGTTTACAGTAGAAATAAACATGTTTACAGCAGAAATATGTTTACAGCAGAAATAAACACGTTTACAGTAGAAATAAACACGTTTACAGCAAGAATAAACATGTTTACAGTAGAAATAAACACGTTTACAGCAGAAATAAACATGTTTACAGTAGAAATAAACACGTTTACAGCAGAAATAAACACGTTTACAGCAGGAATAAACACGTTTACAGTAGAAATAAACACGTTTACAGTAGAAATAAACACGTTTACAGCAGGAATAAACACGTTTACAGCAGAAATAAACACGTTTACAGCAAGAATAAACATGTTTACAGTAGAAATAAACACGTTTACAGCAGAAATAAACATGTTTACAGTAGAAATAAACACGTTTACAGTAGAAATAAACACGTTTACAGCAGAAATAAACACGTTTACAGCAGAAATAAACATGTTTACAGTAGAAATAAACACGTTTACAGTAGAAATAAACACGTTTACAGTAGAAATAAACACGTTTACAGCAGGAATAAACATGTTTACAGTAGAAATAAACACGTTTACAGTAGAAATAAACACGTTTACAGCAGGAATAAACACGTTTACAGCAGAAATAAACACGTTTACAGCAGAAATAAACATGTTTACAGTAGAAATAAACACGTTTACAGTAGAAATAAACACGTTTACAGCAGGAATAAACACGTTTACAGTAGAAATAAACACGTTTACAGCAGGAATAAACACGTTTACAGCAGGAATAAACACGTTTACAGCAAGAATAAACACGTTTACAGTAGAAATAAACACATTTACAGCAGAAATAAACACGTTTACAGCAAGAATAAACATGTTTACAGTAGAAATAAACACGTTTACAGCAGGAATAAACACGTTTACAGCAGAAATAAACACGTTTACAGCAAGAATAAACACGTTTACAGTAGAAATAAACACATTTACAGCAGAAATAAACACGTTTACAGCAAGAATAAACATGTTTACAGTAGAAATAAACACGTTTACAGCAGAAATAAACACGTTTACAGCAAGAATAAACACGTTTACAGTAGAAATAAACACATTTACAGCAGAAATAAACACGTTTACAGCAAGAATAAACATGTTTACAGTAGAAATAAACACGTTTACAGCAGAAATAAACACGTTTACAGCAGGAATACACATGTTTACAGTAGAAATAAACACGTTTACAGCAGAAATAAACACATTTACAGCAGAAATAAACACGTTTACAGCAAGAATAAACATGTTTACAGTAGAAATAAACACGTTTACAGCAGAAATAAACACGTTTACAGCAGGAATACACATGTTTACAGTAGAAATAAACACGTTTACAGCAGGAATACACATGTACTGCTGGTTAAATGAATGTTTTATTTCCCATCTTTGCACAGATAGCCTACCTCCAGGCCTTTTTCCATTAATATATTGAATTATTCCATGCAACCATAAAAAAAGAGAAATAAAGAGAATTATTATTCACATGTAACATGATTACAGCTCAGTGGACTTGATCACCATCAGAGTTCTCATGGAAATAACTGCTGAACATCTTCCATCAGAGGGAATATATTAGATGTGGGATTCAGCGTGAGCAGCGGACTGTGGGGGAGTTGGAAAATAATACTGAGATAATGACCTGACTTATCGCTGCATACGGACCGACGCATTTCCCTTTAGCCTATGATGAAAGTAATTTATCTCTGCTAGATAACTCCTCTGACAGTTCAGTTCATAAACAGTAACAAGTAAAGCTGTGGTGGAGACCTCCATCATCCTGGTAGCTCTGAGAATCAGACCAAAGACTCGGATTTCTGTCTGAAACCGCTACAGGAAGCCTAACCCAGGCCAGACCCAGATTTATCAAAGATAGTAAGGGTGAGTCTGTCTCCTGGACCCTGACAAGGATCTGCTTCCGTTGTCTGAGATCTCCCCTAACGACGTCTAATCCTGCATCGTCTTCGTCCCGTCTCCTCTTTGAGCTCTGTCCAGCCAGTAAAAGTCAGTGTGATGTTGACTCGTGACGTTTCCTGAGTTTCTGTGAGGAATTCCCAGTGTATCAAAATGATGATAGCATGAAGCAGCATTTTAAGCTAATCTTAGCCGTAACTTGATGCATACGAAGTACTCCCGAAGGAAATTTTAGGCTTCGGGACGCTGGAGGGCTCCTGGACGGTCCTTTGTGCCATTATGAGCCAGAAGCTGTGAGTTTAAAGCCCCAGCGTGTGAGAAATATTCCCATGTAGCTGTGCGCTAATGAAATGCAAACAGCAGTGTGTTACCACCACGCCAAAGCCGACAGGAGACGCAAATGTAAAAGCATCCAAGTCTTGCTCAAACTGGAGCGTCGCGTCAGGTATGGGGTGCAGTACGATACATATTTCGGTTTGGTTATTGATGCTGGTAAGGAAATGATGTGAGGGAGGACGTCAGCCCCACTCCTCTTGACAAAACGTCTGAACTACGAAACACAAAGAAAAACGGGAGGATAAAGTAGCTGCTGGACTACCTGCCCTGTTTCTACATAACGCCAAAACAAACGTCGCTGTTAGACGGAATGACTTACCGTCCAGCAGGAAGCTCCGCCTCAGCTCTGACGTCCCTCATCACCCGTCTCCATCTGCTAAACATCTGCTTCTGCACCTTTCTGCACCCTTTTACACCCTTCTACACCCTTCTGCACCCTTTTACACCCTTCTGCACCCTTCTGCACCCTTTTACACCCTTCTGCACCCTTTTACACCCTTCTACACCCTTTTACACCCTTCTGCACCCTTTTACACCCTTCTGCACCCTTCTGCACCCTTTTACACCCTTTTAAACCCTTCTGCACCCTTTTACACCCTTCTGCACCCTTTTACACCCTTCTGCACCCTTCTGCACCCTTTTACACCCTTTTAAACCCTTCTGCACCCTTTTACACCCTTCTGCACCCTTTTACACCCTTCTGCACCCTTTTACACCCTTCTGCACCCTTCTGCACCCTTTTACACCTTTCTGCACCCTTTTACACCCTTCTACACCCTTTTACACCCTTCTGCACCCTTTTACACCCTTCTGCACCCTTCTGCACCCTTTTACACCCTTCTGCACCCTTCTGCACCCTTTTACACCCTTCTGCACCCTTTTACACCCTTTTACACCCTTCTGCACCCCTTTACACCCTTCTGCACCCTTTTACACCCTTCTGCACCCTTCTGCACCCTTCTGCACCCTTCTGCACCCTTTTACACCCTTCTGAACCCTTCTGCACCCTTTTACACCCTTCTGCACCCTTTTACACCCTTCTGCACCCTTCTGCACCCTTCTGCACCCTTTTACACCCTTCTGAACCCTTCTGCACCCTTTTACACCCTTCTGCACCCTTTTACACCCTTCTGCACCCTTTTACACCCTTCTGCACCCTTCTGCACCCTTCTGCACCCTTTTACACCCTTCTGCACCCTTTTACACCCTTTTACACCCTTCTGCACCCTTCTGCACCCTTTTACACCCTTTTACACCCTTTTACACCCTTCTACACCCTTCTACACCCTTTTACACCCTTCTGCACCCTTTTACACCCTTCTGCACCCTTCTGCACCCTTTTACACCCTTATACACCCTTCTGCACCCTTTTACACCCTTCTGCACCCTTCTGCATCCTTTTACACCCTTCTGCACCCTTCTGCACCCTTTTACACTCTTATACACCCTTTTACACCTTTCTGCACCCTTTTACACCCTTCTGCACCCTTTTACACCCTTCTGCACCCTTTTACACCCTTTTACACCCTTCTGCACCCTTTTACACCCTTCTGCACCCTTTTACACCCTTCTGCACCCTTTTGCACCCTTCTACACCCTTCTGCACCCTTTTACACCCTTCTGCACCCTTTTACACCCTTCTACACCCTTCTGCACCCTTTTACACCCTTCTGCACCCTTCTGCATCCTTTTACACCCTTCTGCACCCTTTTACACTCTTATACACCCTTTTACACCTTTCTGCACCCTTTTACACCCTTCTGCACCCTTTTACACCCTTCTGCACCCTTTTACACCCTTTTACACCCTTCTGCACCCTTTTACACCCTTCTGCACCCTTCTACACCCTTCTGCACCCTTCTGCACCCTTTTACACCCTTCTGCACCCTTCTGCATCCTTTTACACCCTTCTGCACCCTTTTACACTTTTCTGCACCCTTTTACACCCTTCTGCACCCTTTTACACCCTTCTGCACCCTTTTACACCCTTTTACACCCTTCTGCACCCTTTTACACCCTTCTGCACCCTTCTACACCCTTCTGCACCCTTTTACACCCTTCTACACCCTTCTGCACCCTTTTACACCCTTCTACACCCTTCTGCACCCTTTTACACCCTTCTGCACCCTTTTACACCCTTCTGCACCCTTTTACACCCTTCTACACCCTTCTGCACCCTTTTACACCCTTCTACACACTTCTGCACCCTTTTACACCCTTCTGCACCCTTCTGCACCCTTCTACACCCTTCTACACCCTTCTGCACCCTTCTGCACCCTTTTACACCCTTCTGCACCCTTTTACACCCTTCTGCACCCTTTTACACCCTTCTGCACCCTTTTGCACCCTTCTACACCCTTCTGCACCCTTTTGCACCCTTCTACACCCTTCTGCACCCTTTTACACCCTTCTACACCCTTCTGCACCCTTTTACACCCTTCTACACCCTTTTACACCCTTCTACACCCTTCTGCACCCTTTTACACCCTTCTGCACCCTTCTGCATCCTTTTACACCCTTCTGCACCCTTTTACACTTTTCTGCACCCTTTTACACCCTTCTGCACCCTTTTACACCCTTCTGCACCCTTTTACACCCTTTTACACCCTTCTGCACCCTTTTACACCCTTCTGCACCCTTCTACACCCTTCTGCACCCTTTTACACCCTTCTACACCCTTCTGCACCCTTTTACACCCTTCTACACCCTTCTGCACCCTTTTACACCCTTCTGCACCCTTTTACACCCTTCTGCACCCTTTTACACCCTTCTACACCCTTCTGCACACTTCTGCACCCTTCTACACACTTCTGCACCCTTTTACACCCTTCTGCACCCTTCTGCACCCTTCTGCACCCTTCTACACCCTTCTACACCCTTCTGCACCCTTCTGCACCCTTTTACACCCTTCTGCACCCTTTTACACCCTTCTGCACCCTTTTGCACCCTTCTGCACCCTTTTGCACCCTTCTACACCCTTCTGCACCCTTTTGCACCCTTCTACACCCTTCTGCACCCTTTTACACCCTTCTACACCCTTCTGCACCCTTTTACACCCTTCTACACCCTTTTACACCCTTCTGCACCCTTTTACACCCTTCTGCACCCTTCTGCACCCTTTTACACCCTTCTGCACCCTTTTACACCCTTCTACACCCTTCTGCACCCTTTTACACCCTTTTACACCCTTCTGCACTCTTCTGCACTCTTCTGCACCCTTTTACACCCTTCTGCACCCTTTTACACCCTTCTACACCCTTTTACACCCTTCTGCACCCTTCTGCACCCTTCTGCACTCTTCTACACCCTTCTACACCCTTTTACACCCTTCTGCAGAGTCTGGATGACAAGTTGATCCACGGCCGTCTTTCCTTCCCCCTCCTCCCCCGACAACTCGGGGATTAACAGATAAAAACGCGTAAGGCTAACAGGTTTGTCCCTTGGCAGCTACACTATGAAGCAGCCTTGTGTTGGAGGCGCCACTGATGTTTTATAAACAAGTCATTCTAAGATGCTTTCATTTGGATGCGATTGGGATCAGACTGGTAAAATACTCATCAATGAAGGGATTTTTGCTGATAACAAGCCAAATTCGAGGCACGCTGTGCCTTTTAACGTCAGAACGTTGCCTGGTTCTACCTCAACGCCAGAATTAGCAGGATTTTAGTTTCTCCTGCAGTTGCCTTCCCCTGTTGCTCCTCACCCAGATTATTAGTTCCAGACACTCCGAACTCCCCCTTCAGGTCAGATCTGTAGATGACAGAATCTTTCTCCTGCATGTTTCACCACACGGCACCGTGCTGGTTTCTGACATTATGGCTCGTTTTTGTGAGGTTTTTATTCTAACATGACGTTTAGATTTTTATCTGAGTTGCTGCACACTTGATTTCCCTCTGGATTAATAAAGCATAAATCTATCTAGCAATCTGTTTAGTTTTAGTGTTATTAGAATAACTAATAATCCTTTGTATGGAGAATTTCTGTGCCATTTTTCATATTTATATATTTTTCATCACAATTCACTGAAGAATATCTGAATAAAAGATTGAGTAAATGAGTTTTTGATTCTTTGGCAGTGTTTGTGGATTACAATTTGTATTTTTGAGGTAGTTCAGGGAAAGCAAAGTTCTCCAACAAGAGAGGAAGAGCTCTGTGATGATGATGATGATGGCGTCCGCGAGTCAGCGGCAGGGTGGTTCAGTCAGTGAGCAGGCAGAATAAAGGCTGGAACTCCACAAACGGCAGCAGACAAACCCGTCTCCATTTACTGCATGTATATTTATCACATTTGGAACATTTTCAGCAGCACTGAGGTTCCTCTTGAACTTCTTCGGCACCTGAAGCTGCTTTTTCCTGGAGAAATGTCCCGTTTCTTCCTTCAGGGCCTTCCTGTGCAAGGTGATGGAAAGTACAGATCTTTGTCCAGTTGACCCGCGACATGCATTGTACAACACATGCACGCCCATCGCAGCCAGATTTACCAGACTAAGCATGTTGCCAAGCGCTGCACACGCCGTGTAGACGCACACGCCGTGTAGACGCACACGCCGTGTAGACGCACACGCCGTGTAGACGCACACTTTCTGACGCCCCAGGTGGTTGTAATCAGCAACAGTTTAGGTTTTATTTGTATGTTTCTTGAATCTCCACTTGGTGCTGAGAATACAGACAGATTTGTTCCTTCTGGGTGCAACACCTTCAGCAAAGCTGTGTAGCTGAGGGGAGAACTCCCTGCATTGTGAAGCATGGCGGGGGGGGTTAGGGTTGGGGTTGGGGTTGGGGTTATCAGCCCAGCACTGCTCTCATGTTCGCCACGGCGGGAAGCCCGACACTCGATGGGATAAGAGTAGGCAGCAGATTCAGTCTTTATGGAGATTAGTTTCCTTCTTCTACACGACAACAAACTGATGCTGAAACAACCCAGTAAAGCTCTGAAATGCTGTTTTTGTGTCACTGTACCAGGTTCTGAACCCTCCTCTTCCGGTGAACATTCAGACGAGCCCCAGCAGCAGCAGCAGCAGCAGCAGCAGCAGCAGCAGCAGGAGGAGGAGTCCATCATGATGAGGAGGAATGACAACTACCTCCCCGCCCCTGGTGAGGAGAAGAACCTGGATGGGGACTTCACCACCGCTAAGGCCAGGAAGGAGTCCATAGTAAGATGCTTGTGTGATGCTGTTCCTCAGTCCAGACTGGGTTCAGAGGGAAGCAGCTGGTCTGCTTCACATCTTGCTCTTCAGTTCCAGAACTCCCGTCTGGAGTGAAGTTAACCACTTCTGTTACTGGAGTCCATGCATGGAGCCAACCAGTCTCCATGTAAAGGGGATTTAAAAGTGAATTAGCTGAATTCATTAGAATATGTGGAAACTGGTGTGAAGCACCGGTCATGCTGCAGAAACCACAAACGGCAGTGAAGTCAGTAGCAGCTTTGTTCAGGATTTAATGTGCTTGCTGGCAGAATGAAAGCAGGCTTTACTCTACTGGCTGGGTGGAGGTTTTCACTGCAAAATGGACTTTTTCACCTTTTAATTGGCATCCATCGTGTAGAAAGACTTATTCTTCGACATTCTTAGGAATTTGGTTGTTGCAAAGGCAGCATGGAGTTTCCACCCACCTGAATGTGGTGCAGAAATATTTAACAGCACAGACGAACCATGACGCTGGTAAATAACCCGCCTGATAAACCTGAGAATGGGTTTTAATTGGATTTATCTAATCTGAGCGTTTTAACCAGACTCCATCATGCAGACACTTTTCTGGAGCCGGAGGGTTGATTTAGTTTTAATTTTGCAAACTTGTGTACATCTCAGATATTTAAATATCCTGAAAAAGTTCAATAATAGAATAAGACCCAGATAAGCTACCTGAAGTGTCCTGTTACCCACCAGGATGTGAAAATCAGACCCCCCCTCAGCTGCTCATATCAACGCTTTGAAGAGATAGTTTGGCTGTTAAAATGGAGAGCAGTTAGCGAAGGTGTGGAATGACCAGGAAGTAGAACTGGAAACCTTCTGCAACAAAACATGGCCAGCTGGGGCTCCAGTACTTTCTGGACTTTGACTGGAGCTTTCAGTCCAGTCTTGATACTGGAAGATGCTGCTCTAGGATAACATGCGATGTCAATAGAAACCTAATTCCATGAAGGGGAGGATGCTGTTTAACATGTAGATGAAACCAGAATGCAGTGATTTCTGAAGCTCATCTTTTTCCGCTGATGAAACTGAGACATTTTATCCTTTCAGCTTTGACACATTTTCATTCTTCAGGTCATATTTCAGCTGCACACGTGCACAAGGACCGTCAGAAACCGGACTGATAATGATGTTTGTGGATCAGGTAGGTGCGCTGTGATTGGCTGAAACTGGACAGGACTTCAGGGATTCAGGCGGAGTTTGTTGGAATGGTTGTGAGTGCAACATGGACCTCCTGCAGGTCTGAGACATGGTCTCATGTTCAACCTGGAACACATTAAAGATGATTCTCTTAGGTTTACTGTGAGAGATTTTTATTTCCAACATTATTTAGATGAGAAGACTGTCAGACATGTTGGTCTCCTGCTGAGTTGTTCATTTAAACCCTCCAACATGAATCTGATGTCGGCAGGTTGGTGGCAGTTCATTCAGGGTCCGGGTGCTGACGGTGGAACCTGGACAGATGAAGAAGAGCTGCATGGACACACTGCAGTCTACTCGTCTGCATGGCTTTACTTTTCATTCACACATACAGCGGCCTAAAAAAGGCTTTTAGACACAGGCTCCCCGTCGCTGCAGGACTGTTTAGGACGTCAGTGAAGCAGACTGTCCCAGAGTCAGTCCCAACACACACAGCAGTTATAAAGGCTAATGTGACCAGAAGCAGCTCAGACTCGCTCCTCATGCGAGCAGTCGTGTCCACACATCCTGGCCCTGTTCACTCTGGGTCTCATAAGTCTGGTTGTTTTTGCCTGTTTGGACTGTGGATCAGTTTTCTGGAGTCTCGGCTGACTTGCTGAGCTGGATGCAGAAATCCCAACTCTGCTGCGACATACTGGGAGTTAAATCCTTGGAAATGCAAAGCTGGAAGGCAGTGATGCTGAGAAAGCAGCCGGACTGCCTCATGCTGAGCTTCTGGCAGCTCAGAGATGTGGGGGCGGCTGTGTGGTTGTGGACAACCTCATTTCCCGGCGGCTTGGTGAGAGAAAAGTTTCTGCTGGTGAGTGAAGCACACACCACAACATCCTGATCTGCCCTGTGAGAAGTGAGCTCTGACCTCTGCAGCTCTGACGGCTTCCTGATGGCGCAGCGAGCCCGTCATGCAGCGTACTGCTGCAGGTCTCTGGGGCTGCTGTGGGGGGAGACGCTTCTGATGAAGCTCTGCTGGTTTTATGGCTACCCTGCAGGTAGCTCACCTGTGTGTGCACTGACATGTAATTGCTTCTTTAAGAGCATTTTAAAACACCAGTTCATATTTCAGCTGCTTTACCATGAACTCTAACTGGTCCCGTAAACGTTATCAGATCCACCGCCTACTTCTGACCCGGCCAGAACTAAACCACCAGCGTAAAGCAGAGAGGACCCCCTTCCCAGAGCGTTCCCCAGACCTTCCCAAAGATCCTCCATGGGGTTCAGGTCTGGACTCTGAACCCCTCTTTAACAATCTCAGCCCCATGAATACCTGCTCCTTCACTATAGTCAGGCTGACCGTGGACCCAGACCTGAACCTGCCTGACCAGCCGCAGCGACCCCAGATCCCAGAGGCTGGTACAGTAGACGCGAGGCGTGAAGGCTGCACCTGCCTGTCGTCTTGCCCTGATGCTCCATCACATTTTTCCTGCACATCTCTTCCTGGAAGTCGCTGCTTCTCCACCATCCTTCCAGGTTTTGGTGTGTTGGACTCTTCTGAACCCAGTTTTAGTGGTTTCTGCATCCGCTTACAATAATCGGACCCTTTTTAGACAAACATCTTTTCTATGACGTCAGGATGTGTCTTTCCACACAGCGTACAGGCTGCTTGCAGTGTGTGCAGCGTGTTTTCTCCAACATCCCCCCAAGCATCAGTTTTTCCTGTAAATAATGAAAACAAAGCTTCGTCCGTCAGACGGAGTCCTCGTTGGCTCGCAGGGTCAGAGGAGGCAGCTGAAAATGTGTATTTGACTACTGCGTGTCTCTGTGTGTTGGTACAGCCTCAGCCGTCCTACACACACACACACACACACACACACACACACACACACGCTTTGTGTTTCTGAAGACGAGTCCAGTCCCAACCAACCGATCTCCCGCAGCATGACTAATCCAGTCTCACGGGAAGACGGGGTTAGCAGTCCCCCACACTGCCTGGAGTTCAGTTGCTCATGTGTCAGAACGAAGCGCTCAGCCTGAGCTGGATGAGACAGGACAAGGTCACACAGGCTTTTTGTTCTTCCTGTTGGTTCTTTTTTTTAAGACGGAAGCTGTGGAACTGAGTAATAAAGTTCTGTTTAAATTCCTCCACCGTAAACCACTTCAGCAAAGTTCAGCTTTTAAAAACAATAGAAAGGAACAGAAGTGTCATGTAGTCACAAAGCTTCCTCCTCCTCCTCTTCATCAGTCAGGCTGAAATTTTTTCAGATAATTTTGAAACTAAAAGTTCGTTTTGGCTTCGTAAATCCCGCTGCTACCGAACAGCAAGAAGTCTGCCTGCATGATGTTCACACAGCAGCCAGTGCACAGAAAACACTGACTGGGGGTCTTTTAAGGGGTGAGGAACCCAACACTGGACCCAACATGGAGCTTCCACAGGTCAGAATTTTAACCTTCCTCCTCCACTTTAAAAAAAACCTTCCAAACAAGGAAATGCATTAAAAACTGAGGGGAAAATGACCTGAATGAACATAAAAGTCGCGATGAACAAGAAGGATTAAATAAAGAATTGATTGTCTGCGAAGACCAGATCAGAGATATGGACGGTCCAACAAACATCTTCACAGCTTTTTATTCATCAAGAGCTGCCAGAAAAATCCAGCAACCTGATTTCAGACCTTAGATACACACACTCCAAACAAGAAGGTAACAGAAATGAGCTCATTCTTTTACACCACCGTCATGAACACAGCAGAAAAAAAACTACTTTTCCTGGTTTAAAAGCAGCACTATGCAACTTTCTGCCAGTAAAGCCATTAAAACTACAGTGACATTAATCGCAGACATTTCTGGAGCGTCTCAAGGCTGAGGGACTCTTCACAACTTCACGGAGCATAACATGGCGCCTGAGTTCAGCACGTCCACTCGCAGGAACTAAATATCAACACAGCAGAAAGATGGTCTGGCTGCAGAAGAAATTTACTTTGCCAAGAGAATGGATGTGATGGAAATGAAACTTTGTAGGTTTGAAGTTCCACTCGCTGCAGAATTACTGTTCTTTATGTTAGAGAAGTGAAGTTCCATGTTGACGCTGACGATAGGAAACAAATGGAGAGAGACAGAAACGGACAGCAAACATTAAAAACCAACACCAACAGCTGCAAACAAGCTAATCAGAAAACATCCTTTTGCTGCTGTCAGAAAACGAAACAGACAATCAAAGAGGGCACCGTGACAAGCTGTAGACCAGAAGAGGACAGAGCTCAAGATAAGACGAGTCCACAGCAGACTGACTTTTACTCTCTGGAGAGACCTCAGAGAACAGACGGGACGAAGACGTGAAAGAGTAGAGGTCGTCGAAGACGCGACGGAGTAGACGTCGTCGCGGGAGGTCTCGGAGAGGACGAAGACGCGACGGAGTAGACGTCGTCGCGGGAGGTCTCGGAGAGGACGAAGACGCTACGGAGTAGACGTCGTCGCGGGAGGTCCCGGAGAGGACGAAGACGCGACGGAGTAGACGTCGTCGCGGGAGGTCTCGGAGAGGACGAAGACGCGACGGAGTAGACGTCGTCGCGGGAGGTCTCGGAGAGGACGAAGACGCGACGGAGTAGACGTCGTCGCGGGAGGTCTCGGAGAGGACGAAGACGCGACGGAGTAGACGTCGTCGCGGGAGGTCCCGGAGAGGACGAAGACGCGACGGAGTAGACGTCGTCGCGGGAGGTCCCGGAGAGGACGAAGACGCGACGGAGTAGACGTCGTCGCGGGAGGTCTCGGAGAGGACGAAGACGCGACGGAGTAGACGTCGTCGCGGGAGGTCCCGGAGAGGACGAAGACGCGACGGAGTAGACGTCGTCGCGGGAGGTCTCGGAGAGGACGAAGACGCGACGGAGTAGACGTCGTCGCGGGAGGTCTCGGAGAGGACGAAGACGCGACGGAGTAGACGTCGTCGCGGGAGGTCCCGGAGAGGACGAAGACGCGACGGAGTAGACGTCGTCGCGGGAGGTCCCGGAGAGGACGAAGACGCGACGGAGTAGACGTCGTCGCGGGAGGTCCCGGAGAGGACGAAGACGCGACGGAGTAGACGTCGTCGCGGGAGGTCCCGGAGAGGACGAAGACGCGACGGAGTAGACGTCGTCGCGGGAGGTCCCGGAGAGGACGAAGACGCGACGGAGTAGACGTCGTCGCGGGAGGTCCCGGAGAGGACGAAGACGCGACGGAGTAGACGTCGTCGCGGGAGGTCTCGGAGAAGACGAAGACGCGACGGAGTAGACGTCGTCGCGGGAGGTCCCGGAGAGGACGAGGACGCGACGGAGTAGACGTCGTCGCGGGAGGTCCCGGAGAGGACGAGGACGCGACGGAGTAGACGTCGTCGCGGGAGGTCTCGGAGAGGACGAAGACGCGACGGAGTAGACGTCGTCGCGGGAGGTCCCGGAGAGGACGAGGACGCGACGGAGTAGACGTCGTCGCGGGAGGTCTCAGATTTGGGTCTATGACTATATTCAGCTTCATATTGAACAATTGCATTTTTAAACACTGTCTGCTTTCCGTACTTTCTTGTCTTCCTCACTTGAAGGACTAGTTGTCAATGATTCGTCACAACATTCAGGTCTTTGTGATGATGAATCGCAGTCAACCTCATATTTTCCACGTTTTACCTGCTTTATCTCAGCAATGCACTGATTGTTGAAAAAACCTGTTAATGTTGCAAGTTAGAAGATTGAACTACTGGGCTTATTATCTGATATGTTTTCTTTTAAATCGGGTTTGATGACAGTAAAGAGGATGTTAAAAAGGAATCGGTACATGAGATGAGGTTTGCGGAGGTGCAATCTTTTGAAAAGAGGAATACCAGTGTGTCAGTGTTTGTTTGTATAACGGCTGCATTTTCTGTGAGGAACATTCAGTCATCTTGTTCTTATTTTCACAGGAAAAGAAATCAAATTAAAACCTGTTCTCTGTGACTGTCTTCCTTTTAGCCAATGATACGTTTGTATGCTGATGATGGCTCATCTCTGCATCCATCTCTTGGCCCGTACTTCTTTGACGGACAGCGGCGTGTGGACTATGTGTTGACATACAGCATCCAGAAGCCCAGCAACATCCGCCGGCAGTCGTCGAAGATTGGCGAGAACTTCTTCCGACAGCTTCGGCGCAGCATGAGCATGAGAAGCAGCCGAGCACCCCTGCAGCCACGTGAAGACCCAGAGCTCGCCGCACAGGACCAGCGCAGTGACTACCATGAGGATGACAAGCGCTCCACGTGGAAGGAGTTTGAGAAAAAACTCCTCGAGTCGGGACTGGAGCTGGAAAAGGATGAAGGGGTGAGAGCTGATTTGGCTGTGTTTGACTGGTTGGTTGGTTCCCATCGGGATGAGGAGCGTTGAGGATGAAAACCCTGCCAAACATGGCTCCTCATGTACTGCATGTCAGGAAGTAAAGATCGCCACAGTCCCTCATGTTTTCCAGCTGTGCAGGGTCACATAACAAAGTTATGGTTGGCGTCCGGTTTGAGGAGTATAAGAAACAGGTCTAACAAGAGGCGACAGGTTCAGATAACCTGAGTATTGAGAACATGCTTTAGTTAGAGAAGACTGCACATCAGTGGCGTAAATAGTTTGTTTTGTGTGTTTGTTTTAGTGCCAGAAGGTTTTAAATGCAGTTTTCAGATTTTCAGGCATCCCACAGGGATCTGTACTCGTCCCACTTCTTTTTCTTTTAGTACGAATGAATTCCTGGGCTTTTTATTCAGCAGTGTGTGTAAACAACAAGAGCCAGTCTCATATTTAGTAAAAACTTTCAGAATATTTTAAGAAAAAGTGTAAATATGTAAACAGTGTGTGTTTCAGACGTGAGAGAATGATGAGAAAAGGCTTGGTCTCTGCTGATCTGTCTGTTATTTCTACAAACTTCTGGTTCCTCTTTATGCTGCTTTATCTGTTCATACATTCATTTTACATAATTTTAGCCTCAGAATCTGACAGCTGAGGCTGAAAACATCACATCTGCGTGGAAACATCACGTCTGCATGCTGACTGGGGTTAAAAGGATTGGCTTCTTGGATGGGTTAGATATCAGAAAATCAATAGGTGGACCAAAGAACGCTGGATTTAAATGGACGTTATCTGGTTGCACCAGTATTTACCAGAGAAACAGGATATCTTGAATAATGAGTTTTCCAGCAGTGGGATAATTGCTATGAGGAGGAGACTCCATGGTGAACAGAAGGGGGATGGAGGGAAGAGAGTCTCTGCTTTAATTAATTTGGACTTCCAGAGGAAAGCAGCATCAGCACAAATTGATTGCCAAGACAAGTTAGTCTTAATTTACTGGGGGAAAAGTCAGATGAGCAGAGATCATTACAGCATGACAGTCATAGACACTTTACATCCATATCCGAACAGCCAGAAGGTTCCTCGTTTTCACGTTCAGGCAGCTTAATGTTCATGCGTGTTGTCTGGAAAAGCAGCTTTGTCTGAATGTGTAGAGCAGGATCTGGTGATACGATCCTGTTACGTAACTCGCTTCGGCTTTAATGCCTGATATTCAGATAGTATCCAAAGCCTTTTATTTGGTTCCTGAACAGTTAGAATACTTAAAAATGTATGTAATTAACTTGAAGATTGATTATTTGTGGCAGCTGTGTGAAAGATGGAACATCTTATCAGAGTTTAAGCCTCAGTATTTGTGTGAACACCGTCGGTATGAAGCTTTTAACCTGTTGTTACTGCAGCAGAAACAAGCTTATAACAGGTCTGGATGTTTGACTCCACACACGAGCTGCAGGACTGATCCGTTCTGATCAGTAAATCTGCTCCTGCATAGCTCATTTTAAAGTAGCAAAGATGGAAGAAGGTGGTGAGAAATCAGAAAGAATGACAGTAGCAGGCCAGGGATGCTCCTGGCATGCAGGATGCCGTGTCGGTAGAATGTCTAGATGTTGACGTTAGCTAGCTTCCCAACAGCCCTGTGGTTCATGTGGAGGAGCTGAGGAGGAGGACGTGCAGACTGAGGAGACAAACTTAGACACTCAGAGCAGAATCAGTGTTTTTGGAGATAAAAATGACTTTAAATCCTGAAAATCATCATATATATGAGTGAGAATGGAGTAAAAGTTCTAGGTTTTTGCGGCTGCATCTGATCCTCATCGTGGCGCTACATGGCATCGGTTGGAAGTCTTTGAATTGGAAGTAGTGACGGACGTGATCAGGTTTCCTTCTCCGTCTCTGCTCCTCGTGTCCATCCGTCCACCAACAGGAGACGGAAAGGCATGTTTTTATGCCGGTGTGTTCACCTGCATCATCAACGGATCGTTCGGCCCATTCCTCCATGTCTGGTGAAATGGCCAGACCAGGTCCGGCCTCAAGCAGGACTAGGGACACGTAAACACACCATCTTTATCTTAAACATTTTGATTATAAAAGTGCTGCAATATGATGATGTTTTATTCATGGTTTAGGTTTTTATCAAGCAACTCAAAAGCAAAATCACCGTCTGAAAAGAACTAGCAGCCATGTTCAGATACCATGCCTGCTCCTCAGGAGACTCAGGGGACCGTGTGATGCAAACTTATTCATGTCATGGTGCATGTTAACGGTATGTGCTGAGAATGAACCATCCCCTGCAGCCCATACCATTATGGCATCCGGAAACAGTCTACCAACAACCAGGCTTTATTTATAACAGCTTTTTTTTTTTACATGTTTCTAACATAAAGTGTTTTACAGAAATGACAGGAATAAAAAGCCATGATAGTTAAAGTCTGATAGTTTAAGATTCCCCTAGTGTCTGCATAACCACAATGCGGTTTCAAGCATGGTCACGATATGGAAAATACACACTTCTCGTCTCACACTGACATCACGCCTCCTAATGTACGTCTGCTATGAAGAAAACATTAACAATTAACACAATTTGATTTGAACCTATAATGAGATGACATGGTGGAATGGTGGCCTCACAGCAAGAAGGTCGCTGGTTCGATCCTTGCCTGGGGCGGGGGTTGGTCAGTGGCCTTTCTGTGTGGAGTTTGCATGTTCTCCCCGTGTATGCGCGGGTTCTCTCCGGGTTCTCCGGCTTCCTCCCACCATCCAAACACATGCATGTTGGGTTAACTGGCAGCTCTAAATCGTCCCTAGGAGTGTGTGTCAGGATGACTGGTTGTTTGTCTCGGTGTGGCCCTGCGATGGACTGGCGACTTGGACCTGCTCCTCGTCCTGATGGGATAGGCTCTTACTTCCCTGCGACCCTTCATCACACTATTCATACAAAAACTACATGACGCCTCTTGGCGGGTTTTGCCAAACGAGGCCACTCCTATTGGTCTATAAAACCAGGCGCTGTACCTTTAACGTCTGCAGCTGTACGTCGTTTGACATGAGAGGTCTAAATGTTATCTGATCATATTATGAAACATTAGATTCTCTTTAAAAAGCACCTCTAATGAAGATGATTCCTTCTCCGATTTATCATTCCCAATGCTAGGCGGGGGGGGGGGGGGACGGACCTTCAGTAAGTTAGGCAAAATTTGTGATTGTCTTCAGCAGAGGCGAGTCTTAACCTGTAACCCAATGGGTTATTCTCCCAGTTTCATGTTTTAAACCAACGCAGAAGCAGCGTAGAGATGGAAGATGACTCATGCAGGTATTTATGCAGCAAGGCAGCTTGTTTGCTCTAGCTGCGTATCTCCTCATCCAGACGGGTCAGTGTGCAGAGCTGAAGGGCGTAAAACAAGTCTGGTGATGAGTGCTTTTACATAACCGCCGAGGCTGCAGACACATCATCTCCAACACGAAAGGTGCGAGTTTGAGCCGGATGCAGGGTTTTCCTCCACAGCTAAATGAATGTGTGTCTGCGTCATTAGCTCAGTCTGCTAACTGTGGTCCACACAGCATATGAACCGTCACGGTGTGTTGAAGGGGAACGCAGATTGTCTCAGTTTATCTGATCCCTCATCTTTCCCGAGGTCACACGGCGGCGTTTGTTTGGGACAACGACTTTTTGCAATGAGCTTTGAATAAAAGTTCCATTTAAAGTGAAGACAAGTAACTTAACTCTGTTTTCCAGAATAAAATCCCTGGAACCGGCTTCTTGAAGATCCACGCTCCCTGGAATGTTTTATGTCGAGAGGCGGAGTTCATGAAACTCAAGATGCCAACAAAGAAGGTAAACGTTGCCGTTCCACGCTCTGAAGTCCCGTCATGTTCAACCCTCTCAGGACGCCATTTTGCTGCCTTCACAGGCCTTGTCATGAAAATCTGATCATCCAGAATGTGAAAAGCAACAGAAACGACAGGTCAATGTCTGTCATGTGATGTCCTCTGTCTGTGGGGGGGGAGGGGGCCTTATTCACGTTACGGTTCACAGCTGAAATCTCAGGAATACATAAGAACACAAACGGACGTCTCTGAGCAGAAGTTCCTGCATATTTCTAGACACATATAAGGTTGACTTTCCTCTTCTACAGGCATTATTTGTGTTTCAAGACTACTTATAAAGAATACTGCAACTTTGTCCGCCATCTTGGAGGAACGCGGCTTCTGTTTTTGTCTCTGTCTTCAGGTTTCTCTCCTGTCAACGTTTAAAACACATTTACATCTGATTTAGGTGTGATTTTACAGCATTAAACCATTTAATGCAGGTGGTTTCAGCTACAGACGCAGTAAAACACAAGTAGATTTACACGAAGAATAAAATAAACTGCATGTGATCTGAGTTCCAGTGTGAAACCAGTAGCCAGGTTACTCTGGGTTTGTCACGTTCTCGTCTGTACTTGGGCGTTTCATCCGGACGTAAAACCCTGCAGCCAGTAACCTTCCAACATGGATTCTCAGGTGTTCCACCTCACCTGTTCTCTCATCACCATTCCTCTAGCTGCAGGCGTCTTAGCTTCTGCTCAAACAAAGCCCAAACCGTTCCCACAAAGCCCAAACCGTTCCCACAAAGCCCAAACCGTTCGCACAAAGCCCAAACCGTTCCCACAAAGCCCAAACCGTTCCCACAAAGCCCAAACCGTTCCCACAAAGCCCGAACCGTTCGCACAAAGCCCATACCATTCCCACAAAGCCCAAACCGTTCGCACAAAGCCCAAACCGTTCCCATAAAGTCCAAACCGTTCGCACAAAGCCCAAACCGTTCCCACAAAGCCCAAACCGTTCGCACAAAGCCCAAACCGTTCGCACAAAGCCCAAACCGTTCGCACAAAGCCCAAACTGTTCCCATAAAGCCCAAACCGTTCGCACAAAGCCCAAACCGTTCCCACAAAGCCCAAACCGTTCCCACAAAGCCCAAACCGTTCGCACAAAGCCCAAACCGTTCCCACAAAGCCCAAACCGTTCGCACAAAGCCCAAACCGTTCCCACAAAGCCCAAACCGTTCCCACAAAGCCCAAACCGTTCGCACAAAGCCCAAACCGTTCGCACAAAGCCCAAACCGTTCGCACAAAGCCCAAACCGTTCCCATAAAGCCCAAACCGTTCGCACAAAGCCCAAACCGTTCCCACAAAGCCCAAACCGTTCCCACAAAGCCCAAACCGTTCGCACAAAGCCCAAACCGTTCGCACAAAGCCCAAACCGTTCCCACAAAGCCCAAACCGTTCCCACAAAGCCCAAACCGTTCCCACAAAGCCCAAACCGTTCGCACAAAGCCCAAACCGTTCCCACAAAGCCCAAACCGTTCCCACAAAGCCCAAACCGTTCCCACAAAGCCCAAACCGTTCGCACAAAGCCCAAACCGTTCGCACAAAGCCCAAACCGTTCCCATAAAGCCCAAACCGTTCGCACAAAGCCCAAACCGTTCCCA
The DNA here is from genome assembly GCF_933228915.1 of Telmatherina bonti. NCBI lineage: Eukaryota > Metazoa > Chordata > Actinopteri > Atheriniformes > Telmatherinidae > Telmatherina > Telmatherina bonti. The sequence continues at coordinate 4,309,158 of NC_136619.1, read as the reverse complement.
CAAAGCCCAAACCGTTCGCACAAAGCCCAAACCGTTCCCACAAAGCCCAAACCGTTCGCACAAAGCCCAAACCGTTCCCACAAAGCCCAAACCGTTCCCACAAAGCCCAAACCGTTCCCACAAAGCCCAAACCGTTCGCACAAAGCCCAAACCGTTCCCACAAAGCCCGAACCGTTCGCACAAAGCCCGAACCGTTCGCACAAAGCCCAAACCGTTCCCACAAAGCCCAAACCGTTCGCACAAAGCCCAAACCGTTCCCATAAAGCCCAAACCGTTCCCACAAAGCCCAAACCGTTCGCACAAAGCCCAAACCGTTCCCATAAAGCCCGAACCGTTCCCACAAAGCCCAAACCGTTCCCACAAAGCCCAAACCGTTCGCACAAAGCCCAAACCGTTCCCACAAAGCCCAAACCGTTCCCACAAAGCCCAAACCGTTCCCACAAAGCCCAAACCGTTCGCACAAAGCCCAAACCGTTCCCACAAAGCCCAAACCGTTCGCACAAAGCCCAAACCGTTCCCAGAAAGCCCAAACCGTTCGCACAAAGCCCAAACCGTTCCCACAAAGCCCAAACCGTTCCCACAAAGCCCAAACCGTTCCCACAAAGCCCAAACCGTTCCCACAAAGCCCAAACCGTTCCCACAAAGCCCAAACCGTTCCCACAAAGCCCAAACCGTTCCCACAAAGCCCAAACCGTTCCCACAAAGCCCAAACCGTTCGCACAAAGCCCAAACCGTTCCCACAAAGCCCAAACCGTTCGCACAAAGCCCGAACCGTTCGCACAAAGCCCAAACCGTTCCCACAAAGCCCAAACCGTTCGCACAAAGCCCAAACCGTTCCCATAAAGCCCAAACCGTTCCCACAAAGCCCAAACCGTTCGCACAAAGCCCAAACCGTTCCCATAAAGCCCGAACCGTTTGCACAAAGCCCAAACCGTTCGCACAAAGCCCAAACCGTTCCCACAAAGCCCAAACCGTTCGCACAAAGCCCAAACCGTTCGCACAAAGCCCAAACCGTTCGCACAAAGCCCAAACCGTTCCCACAAAGCCCAAACCGTTCCCACAAAGCCCAAACCGTTCGCACAAAGCCCAAACCGTTCCCACAAAGCCCAAACCGTTCGCACAAAGCCCGAACCGTTCCCACAAAGCCCAAACCGTTCCCACAAAGCCCAAACCGTTCGCACAAAGCCCAAACCGTTCGCACAAAGCCCAAACCGTTCGCACAAAGCCCAAACCGTTCGCACAAAGCCCAAACCGTTCCCACAAAGCCCGAACCGTTCGCACAAAGCCCGAACCGTTCGCACAAAGCCCAAACCGTTCGCACAAAGCCCAAACCGTTCGCACAAAGCCCGAACCGTTCGCACAAAGCCCAAACCGTTCGCACAAAGCCCAAACCGTTCGCACAAAGCCCGAACCGTTCCCACAAAGCCCGAACCGTTCCCACAAAGCCCGAACCGTTCCCACAAAGCCCGAACCGTTCGCACAAAGCCCGAACCGTTCGCACAAAGCCCGAACCGTTCGCACAAAGCCCGAACCGTTCGCACAAAGCCCAAACCGTTCGCACAAAGCCCAAACCGTTCGCACAAAGCCCAAACCGTTCGCACAAAGCCCAAACCGTTCGCACAAAGCCCAAACCGTTCCCACAAAGCCCAAACCGTTCCCACAAAGCTCGAACCGTTCGCACAAAGCTCGAACCAACCTTCATATCCAGCCCTCTTCATCCAGAAGCACATCACATGACCCTCCACCCCACGGCTGTAAGCTTATTCCCCCCACATGGCAGCTCCATCCCACCCTGCTGGTTGGGGACACACCTGCATTCTCTATTGTCTCTATTGATGTATGTTTATTTGCACATGATGCCGCTGGATATCTGTTCTAACTCAGCTAACAGATCTCCTGCTTTTATTGCAGGTTTATGAGGTTAAACAAGGCAGAAATCTGGTGGAGGACATCCGAAGCTTCATCCACAGAGTTACGATTCCTCTTCACCCCAAAGTGGAACCCAACCAACCTCAAGCCATCAAACCCCTCTGTCATCCGTTTTCTCGAGAGAAGCAGCATCTGTGAGTGAACTCTCTTCTGACGTTCCTCCTCCGTTGTTTCAGCCATGTTCAGTGAATTCAGCAGAAACTGCATCTATTACCACCTTCATTTTATATCCTTCATAAATAATATCCATAAACTGGCATGAATGAGCCGCAGCTTACAGGCGGAAGCCATAGATTATTCTGTAACCATAGCTCCCCGGGGTTTGGGGGGGTTCTAGGCATTACATTTTTGCAAGTGGAACAGATAAACACAATGACTGTTGTAACTTTGAGTAAATCTTTTAAATGAAGCTCCTGCTTCCACAAGATTAAATTATCTTAAAGCTTGTTGCATCATGATTAGTTGCTGCCCAAGTTGCAACTAATGTGGATTTATAGTAAATAAACAAATAAATAAAATAAACAAATAAATAAATCTATGCAGACTGAAGTGCTGAAGTGGATCAAACATGAAGAGCAATCATCGCTACTGTAGCAGTTAGCTGATTAGGAGAAATCAGACTACAAACCTTTCTTCTTTGTACAGATCCAGCCGTATATTTAATTTATTTTTACAACGGCGTACATGTGCAAGAAAAAACACGTCTTTTTAATGCAAGACGTTAAAAAGACAAAAGGCAAACAGTCACCACAGTCGGATTTGCTTTAGTGTCGTTGGAGTGAATACAGCCAAAAGGAAAGTGCCCGCCTGCACTTCTTAAGACATTATAAATATAAACACTGAATAAAACACAGTATGAAAATATGTAAACACACAAACATGTTTATACATAGTTTAGTAAGCATATTATTAGCTTCAGCATTAGCAACTAAAGCTAACAGGCTCCCACATTACAGTGTGTTTCAGAAATTCTTATGGAAAGGAGGAATTTCCAGATTTAAAAACGGCCGAGAACCACTTGCAGTCCATTACTGTCCTTGTTAAAATTCTTGAAATTATATTATGAGTCCATTAAGTTTCCGGTGTTTATGTAGCATTTGTAGACGTTCACAAACTGGATGTTGTGGAGCATTCATTTTTTCCAGGTTGGTGCAAGTGGGGAATGTAAACGCTTGGGGCCTCATTTATGAAGCAAAACCCGGCGTATGCCAGTCCCAGTCCACTTCTAGGATTTATAAAGACAGGACTTGGCGGTGAAACGTCCTGACCTCCACGCCAACTCTGACCCTGGCATACGCTGGAGAAACGAAACGGCGACACCAAAGGCAGAAAATAAAACCAAAGAAATGGTGTGAAATTTGAGACATTTGTTCTAAATGAAATGTAAACTTTCCCCCAGAATGTTGGACATTAACAGCATCTGCAGAAGAAGAGAAAAAGTTCCTCCAGCACGTAAAACGTCCAGCAGTAAAATGTTCTGAAACAAGCAGTTCTACATGTTAGAAAAGCCACATCACACATTTAATAAGTCGTACAGAAGCTGCCGTACTAATAAAGCTCTACATGAAGACCTGCAGGTAAAAGGAGGCGGTCGCCATGACAACAGCCCATCATCAGGCTGCTCAGGTGTTTCCTCCACCTGCAGATACAGAACATGAAGTGATGGTTGGAGATAAAATGCTCCCCAATGTGTAAAGACACACAGTGGCTTATCCTGAGTTTTGTGGCTCTTCTTCTCCGCTCAGAGGGAAGATGTTCAAACTCTTAATGAAGTAGGTGGTTTTGGTGTCCCATGATGTCTCAGGCTTTCCTCACTACCTGCTGCTCATAGGCAGCAGGTAAGTAGGACCACCTACACCACCTGGTTTAGCTCGGTAGAATCTTTTGTTCCAAACCAGAAAAACAAGGAAAATGTTAACACTGATGTTTCTGTCCATGTTAAGACTAACTGCCTACAAAGGTTCAGGTTCTCTGCCTCCACATTGGCATCACTTTCAGCTGATATCTAAACTGTTCCAGCTTCACTATGGGTGCATTACCATCAGGACAGTCCGCTAGACTCGGTCCGGTTGGGGACTCGGTCCGGTTGGGGACATGGTCCAGCTGTAGGGGGGTGTATCCATGCGGACCGTGTTCACGCTGCACTTTGGTGAAACCAGTCAAACCAGTAGAATAATATCTCCCCATTCCCACCAGAGGGGGCGCTGCACTAGTATTTAGCAGAAGAGAGGACCAGACCGGCGTGAAGAAGAAAACTCTGTTTCCTCCACCCGCCAGTTAAACATGGAGACCAAACTATGGCTGTTTTGGGTTTTTATTGTGTCTTATGCAAGTATACTGCAGAAATCCACTGCAACAATGGACGCAGTATGAACACCAGACGAGGCAGAGGACCCTTAACGCCATCGCTATGGATTTACCCACAATGCAACGCTACGCCACATGCAGGAAGGGACTTGGTTTGTAGTCCGCTTCCTGTATTTGGTCCGCTTGAAACGGACCGAGACCTGCGTTTGTCGGCGGACGGAGTTTGCTTCTTTAGTCCGGATCAGAATTTGTTTGGCACGTTCACATTTCCCCAAAGGAAGCGACTTTCCGAGCAAACAAACTCGGATTCGTTTCAAAACTGCTGATGTGAATGTGTCCAGTGTCTGAAGCTAACTTTGGTCTGTGATGGAGAGACAGGACTTCCTGAAATCTATAAGCATGTCTAGTTAATGCAGGATTTAGGTGCAGGTGATGCAGTCTGTTGTCACCAGGCTTAAACTTTCCAAGCGTTATTACTTCTGAGGGATGTGTGATGTTGAAGAACTGCATGCAATTCTGTTTGTGTTGAGATGAAGATGGATCCCATTGTGTTCTCATAAACATGTTAGGTTTTATCTCCCTGGTTTTGCTGTGCTGTAGGATATTTCATCTTATTTCAAGGAGTTCCATGGCCTAAAGATTCATTTAACTTTAATAAGGAGGAAAAAATGCAGCTTCAAGAAACAAGCATGCAAACACACACATTCAAACAGCATTCAAAATAAATCCTCACAACCCTACAAATGTCTGTAACCAAAGCTTGGCAACAGAGAAACAGAGTAATGGTGTCTGTCTGCATTTCATTGGAGCCCCTCTCCCTCTGCTTTCCCTCCCTCAAGCCAACAAACAGCAGTCTGACTCAGAGGACATTTACATTTCCTCCACACACAGATGGGGGGGTTAACAACAGTTTGAATAAGACAAAAACAGGATTTAGAATAATAATTTCTTGTTTGACTGGAAGCAGAAGTCATGACTTCATGGATGCTTCCTGGTTCTTCCCAACAAGGCAAATGGTGTTCACATGCAGCCTTCATAGTAGGTGAATGTCTTCCCCGTAAGTCTGCTGGCTGGGATGTATGGAGGAGAGAGTGGGCAGTCAGCAGCTATATTTACAGCTCTGACTAATGGCTAGCAAGAGATCTCCCTCCACACCTTCCCCATCACTTCATCAGCTCTGAAAACACTCCTGGCCACTTCCCCCAGATCAAGTTTAGCTTTTGAAGGCCGTTTATTGTGGCTTTTACAGAACACACACACACACAGTCCAGCTTCATCAGTGTTTGTCAGTGTTGACTGACAGGTTACAGAGGTCTCTGATGTTCCTCCATCATTGTGTTTCTCTCAGGAACATGGTGTGCTACAGTCATCCCTATGCACACTGTTACTGTTTGTGGTCCTGCTCGTATCTTCTAAGAACACATCCTTTCCTTCCCACCACCTCACTAACCTGCACGTTTTTAGCTACTTTTAGCTACACATACTCTTGTTTAAACTCATTTAAACATATTTAGAGCTTAAAGTATGCTGGGACTCCTCAGATTAAGAGCATGTTCATAAGGGAAGATGACGTGGAGCAACAGGCTGCCCTCTGATGTCAGGGTGGGGTGCTCAAGTCCAGTCCTGTAGATCTACTGTCCTGCCACTGTTAGATGCCTTAAGACACCTGCATTGTATGAACATTTGGTTACTAGACCTCTGCAGAGCTGGATGGCAGGTGGATGAGGGAATTCGGACATCTGATTCAGGTGCATTGGATCAGCTAAATGCTTCAGGGTAGTAGATCTCAAGACACTTACTTGAAAACCACTGATGTAGAATGTCAAAATTAGAATAATCTTTCCATCTCTCCATTACAGCAATCTCTTGGGCAACAGCAGATTCTCCAACTAATGCTTTCTTCCATAGACGTGGTCTCCTAAGACGCCCTGAATGCAATCTCTATCAAACTGCATGTACAATGTATAATGTTGTTTTTAGGCTAAATACTCAACTGTTAAACTCATTCCTTTGTATTCATCCTTTTACCAACAAAATACAAGGAATACGTTGCTGGTAAAAGGGAAATACGGGAAATTAAAATGTACTCATTTTAGTATAACTCATAGAGGACCACAAGTATGGAATGCGCAGGAAAGCAATACAAACCAATTGGCGACATTTTCTTCATTTCAAAGAAGTTAAAAAACAAACTACTGGAAGGTTTTGCATCTCCAGTACAGGTAGGCAGTGCCTTAGCTTGAGCCTTCAGCTCCTGTTGGTGCAGTTTTACCTTTGTTTCTGCCTCGATTTTCCAAGTTTTGAAAGTCAAACATTAGTTGGGCTTGCTCAACCTGCTGTTTTTCCCGTGCCTCAATCTCAAGTCATGCCAGGCGTACTTTTAGCTCGGCTCCACCTCAGGGAACAGAGCCTCCTGGAAAGAGTGGATCAAACCGAGTGAGCATAACCGGTGTTTAGCCCAGCCGGTCTCTACTATGCACAATATCCTCCACAGCATCAGCATTAGGAGGCATTTCTTCCTCCTTGGAGTCATCTTCTACAGGAGCGCCCTCACACAGCACTTCCATTGCAACCAACTGCTCCACCAGACTAATCTTGATGTCACTTTTAGTAGCCTGCTTTGGTATATGAAGCTGGTAATGTTCTGCAATCTGCAGTAAATCCGATTTAGGGCATCAGTCCAAGGCCTCACAGGAGGGAGAAGCTAAAAAGCTCTCCAGATCAAAGGATGTTGCCCAAGGCCGGATTATCCAATGGATAATTGGGCACAGGCCAAGGGGCCCATGCCCACTTGAGGCCCAAATAGGGCAAACACCAGCAGTTTGGACATGAAACAAAATGTTCATAAAAACCAGATAGTTACACCAGTGTCTAGTGTCTTGCTATTGGTACCACTGGCTGAGAGATGTGAGAAATGTCGTTTCACAGTGTATCATTTACAACTTTCAAAATGTTGTGGTGGGGAAGGGGCCCCCTGGAACACTCTGGGCCCAGGGGCCTGTGCACTTTTAATCCAGCCCTGATGTTGCCGTAATGAGCTGTAGTACACCACAGAACAAAAAAAAATATTCAGATTCCCACACACAGGAAGTGAACAATCAAAAGCAGCAACTCTACACAAAAAGGCAATAGAAAAAATACACAAAAGGCCTTAAAGTCTCTAGACAAACAAGGCAGAAAGGGCAAGCTGAGTCGAGGACACAGCTGCCCCTGAATGAAGAAGTTGAAGCTCTTTTCTACCAGGGTGGAGATGTGTTGAATCTTCATTGGCTCCGAGGGCACCCACTTAGCGATGCTGATGAAGGTAATGTGATCAGGAAGAGGAGGTTTTCCATGCTGAATAAGTGGAGTGATCAGAGGAAAATGGTCCTCTGGAACAGGATAAAGCGGTGAAATGGCAGCTTCTACATGAAAACCCATCACATGACCACAACACAAATCTTTGCATTTGTCCTTTTTTTGCAGGCCTATTAAATTACATATTCAACCTGTTAATCACGTTGTGTGACGACGCAGTACTCTTAACTGCATTTTTACGTCATGTAACCATTCAGTTTGCTGTGTGAACAACACAAAATAAAAAAATTAAAAAAACACACATTTCTGCACTCCAGAAAACATGTTCCTGTTGTCTGTCTGTATTGCTGACTGAAACTCAGGATGTTTTCTTCTTTTTCCAGATTTGATATGTCTGACAGAGACAAGTTCTTCAGCAGCAAGACCAGGAGTGCAATAGTAAGTATCATAGTGATGGCTGCCTGGTAGGGGTGGGTTGCAAGATTTGGACTTGCATTGTCCACTTCATCTGGACCACTTTCTAGTAACAGGTCCTCAGAGGGTTTGGTTTCATTTGGGGGTTTTCCACCCACATTTTCAGGGTTTTTTTGTACCAGAATTTATTTCCTTGGGCAAAAGAATTCCTGTTAATCTCATGTGCGGTAGAGTCTGCATATGGGAGGCTCCGCATGCAGTCGCCGGTGTGCAGTAGGGATGGCGTGCAGTAGAGATGGCGTATGACAAGGAAGGCGTGCGGTAGGGCCGGTGTAGCTGATACCAGTGAAATGTGTTCTCGTATTGAAGCGCAGGGTTACGACATTGCGTTGTAGTTTCTCTTCTCTGTAGTTGTGGTCCTGGAGGGGGCATGGGAGTTTGTCCAACCAGTCTACATGTGCTTTGTGGTCTTGGAGAAGGCGTTTGACCGTATCCACCGGGGGTTCCTGTGGGGAGTACTCCGGGAGTATGGGGTACTGGACCCCCTTTCAAGAGCTCTCTGGTCACAGTGAGGGTTGGACTCCGCCAAGGCTGCCCTTTATCACCGATTCTGTTCATAACTTATATGGACAGAATTTCTAGGCGCAGCCGAGGTGTTGAGGGGATCCGACTTGGTGGCCTCAGGATTGGGTCCCTGCTTTTAGCAGATGACGTGGTCCTGGTGGCTTCATCTGGTTGTGATCTCCAGCTCTCAGTTGAGCGATTCATGGCCGAGTGTGAAGCGGCTGGGATGAGAATCAGCACCTCCAAATCTGAGACCATGGTCCTCAGCCGGAATAGGGTGGATTGCCCTCTCCGGGTCGGGAGTCAGGTCCTGCCTCAAGTGGAGGAGTTTAAATATCTCGGGGTCTTGTTCACGAGTGACGGAAGTATGGAGTGTGAGATGGACAGACGGCGGCCCTGCTTAGGCTGCTGCCCCCGCGACCCTACCCCAGATAAGCGCTGATGGATGGATGGATGGATGGATGGATGGATGGATGGATGAATGAATGAATGAATGAATGAATGAATGAATGGATGAATGAATGAATGGATGGATGGATGGATGGATGGATGGATGGATGGATGGATGGATGGTGATTTTGGTCTGAAACTGTAAAACGGAAATGTAGACATTTTAAGTTAAAAGAAAAAATGCTTCATTTCCAGTTTAAATTGAATATATCTTTGTTTTGTTTTCCTTTTCAATTCTGAACCAAAAATCAAACAACTAAAATGTGATTGGCTGAAATCATGTTTGCACCAACAAGCAGTTGAACAGGTGGAGCTGATGAAGAGGGGGGAGACGTTCTACACCCCCATGGGCATTTTTCTCCAAGCAGACCTGCTGCTGCTTCTGCTAAAGCATGTCTACCTTATTATTCATGATGCACTGCAGCATCGGCGCACCCACTAACACACACATGAAGACACCTACATGGAAGTTTCCAAGGCTTCACTAATGACTAGATAATGTGATTGACCTGGCAGCAGTATTAGATGGAGCTCCTCAATCAGAGTTCTCAGCTGCACTTCAGCTCATCAATAAACCCCTGATGACATACAGATGATCAGCCTCCTCTTTTACTCCTCGTCTCTCATTTTGCTCGTTTCGAAACAATAAAATCATCTCACCATGTCCTTTACGCTGAATCTTAGTTTTACAGTTTTCTGGTATTTTCTTCCATCTGCAGGTCTACGAGGTTCTGAAGAGGACAAGATGCATCATGTCAGGAAGCACCAATTATTCCATGGGTAACACATCTGCCATCTCAGCGAAAACTAACGTAATGCCTTTTATTTCAAATGTAGTTAAGCTGCTACGTTGTAGGATTGTCATGTTCTCACCTCAGCGATGAATCTCTTCTGAAGTTCTACGCACAAACTTTTTCCAAAGATGCAAATCCAAGAAAATCTTTGTATTGTGGATTGGATTTTAGATAAAGAGAAACGAAAACACGGGAAAAACCACACAAACATTTGAGTTCTGACATGTTCTAAATAAAGTCCGTGTTTGTGCTGTTCAGGTCATTTAAATACAAAATTACAGTTAGTCGTGTTTTCGACAGATTTTAAAACAAACATCCAGTAATTTTGTTATTGAATAAATAGCAGACCCAACGTTATCATTTCCCTCAAGAAGTCGAGATGGACTCAAATCTACGTCTGGTCTTTCCAACACCATTCGTATCAGATCCGTTTCCTCAACCCCAGCATGGCATCCTGTTCATTTTCCTCGTCTCTGCACACGGACCATCAGTCTCGGAGCTATTACGGATGTTTAACTGCAGATCAGAGCCAGCTGGTCCATACGACTGGCATCCACCAGTCCAAGAGGAAACAACGGATTCTAAAACGTTTTCAGTAAAAAGTCTGCAGGTGTGTTGTAAGCAACCATCCAAATAACGTTTGTGGTGTATGTAATGATGCCAGAATAAACCAATTCAGTGTTTCTGGGTCTACAATGAGCTTCTGGAGCTCCTCAGGAAACGTTTCTCCTCGTGGTGTGGGAAAAAAACCAGTTTAGCTCATGTTTTCCTGCATTATCTGTGTCCTCCTGGAGATTAATCCTGGGAATGTTCCTCCTTACAGGGATCACCACTCTGCTGGGCAACGGTGTCTACACATCAGCTTATCCCCTGCACGACGTAAGACTCACCTTCACATTTCATGGCCGTCTGTCCTTCTGGCTTTATGTGGATGTTAATATCCCGCTACATTCCAGCTGAGTCTCATCATGAACATGCACAGCTAGCTTTCCTCCCAGGCTATAACTCCGCATGTCCTCGCTTAAACCTCCGTTTAGGACTACAAAGTCCTAAACGGTTATTGTGGGGGCTTCTGGTGATCTGCTGGTCTTATGCCACCAATCCCAAACCTTCATCTGGAGGCTTATTATGAAAGAAAGAGTCTTCAAACAAAGTAAAACAAGCAGGTTAACCTTTTAAAAACCCAAGGCCTCCCTTATCGTTGGACTTGAGGAACTGATTCCATGTCTGGACCAAAACCTTGAATCTAGTCCAGCTTCAGCTCAGAGATGATGCTGGTTTAAAACTACAGCTGCTTTATTCCAGCCCAGAGGTCTCCAAGTCTGTCCTGCCAGGTCCACAATCCAGCAGGTTTTCCATTTGTCCCTTCTCCAACACTCCTGATTCAAATTGATTGTGCAGAACCTGATCGACCCATTTAGTTTGATTCAGGTGTGTTGAAGAAATGCGAAGGTGTGTTGGGAAACCTGCTGGATTGCAGACCTCAGAGGACCGAGTTGGAGACCTCTGTTCCAGATGTTCCTGGCTGGTCTGTAGACCAACCCCAAACCGTCTGTGCTGCGTGTCATCATTTATTGCATACAGAGCAGGGGCAGACAGGTGGGGAAAGGGATTTCTGTGTAGATTTAATGGGGAAAATATGGTGAAAATAATTAGAAATGGCTGAATTTCAATGTTAGAATTTTAAAATGAAACTTTCTCTTTAAAGTGTCATAATAATCAGACTTTTTTCTGTGGTTAAACAACAAATAGGTTTTTTGTAACAAAGAGAGGAAGACAAACCATAAACATGAACATGTAGGTTTAAATCTGTTTGGTTGTGGGAAAAATCCCGATTATTTCACCACAACAAACCAAACAGCAGAAAGGTCTAGAGCCCTGGACGCGCTTCTCCTAACGAACGTCTCTAAACTAGAGCTGCAGAAGGATCCAAACGGACCTCACGCCTGCAGATGAAAGTTCCTGTGGGATGATGTGATTGAGTAATAAACTCTGTGATCAGCTGATCAACTCCGAGCACGCAAACTGAAACACAGGAGGAAAAAGTTTAAGACCATCAGACGCAGATTTCAGGGACTTCCATTATCACTGATAAACATGGTGAGTGGAGTGTGTTAAAAACAGAGTAAACTGAGTGTGTGTGTGTGTGTGTGTTACAGGGAGACATCGACGGGGTGAATGCAGAACCAAACGACAGAAAGGTGAGTGGAAGAGGACCAGCTGGTCCACATACCAGCCTGTGTTTGTGAGTGTGCAGACCCCCCATCGCTGAACTACCCCCAGTTTTAGCTGGAAACCACAGCTGTGTCCTCATTGGTGCGTTTCAAGCCCATACTTTAAATCAGAAGTTGAAACATTTTATTTCCACCAGACATGAACTGAAACAGAACAAACGGTTCGGTCTGATGCGGCGCCGTTCGGCGAGTCGGAGCTGAGCAGATGGTCTGCCTCTGTTTGCTGCTGGCGGGGGTCGACACCATCAGCTGTACAGTTAGCTCTGAAGGTGACTTAGACTGGTGAACTGCTCTTTCTAACGTCCTCCGTAATGATCCTGTAGGCTGTAACTATGGCAACAGCCTGATGACTCCTCTCCTCAGGCAGCAGAAGAGCTGGAAGTGGAGCTTCGTGCCTTGTTGCAGAATTCCTGGTGAACATTTTGAAGGCAGCTTTGCTGTGAGAAGTCCAGCTGAGTGTAGTGTGTGTCGCTCTGCCTGTGTGCTCATGTGTGAAAACGCTGCAGCGCTTCCTGTGATTTTTGCCAGCTTGTACCAGGACCACAACATGTTCGCAGAGCTCCGATGCAAGCGGCTCTCTGTTGCAGTTATTTGCATATTTTACTCCCCGGCAGCTTACATTACGCTGCTATACACACATTTATGTTCAGCTGATGATCGTTGTTCCGGCCTCCGTTGATCCATCCCTGTGTTTACCACAAAACATTAGAAGTGACGCCGCGTCTCCACAAGCAGCCAGCTGAGTAACCTTTGACCTTTTGTTGCCAAACTCTGATGAGTGACAAATCCAATGTTTCAGTTCACATGTTCCTTGTTGTGTCAGTTTTCCTTCCTCCTCTGGAAAACCACGGTGATTATCTGGTCACTGAAATGTGGCGGCGGTCTCATTTCCCAGCCGGGGTTAATAAACGTTGTTCTTCTATTTTAATCATTTAGGGTGAGGATGATGATGATGATGATGGTAAAGATAATCCGGCAGTTTGCCTCAATAAAACATTCCTGTCTTTATTTTATCATTTTTTGTTTGGTTTATTTTGGTTTAATTTTAGTTTTATTTCTAACCTAATTTTAGCTTATTCTTATTTTTATCTGAATTTTAAGTCAGTTTTTGCTTTGTTTTTTATTTATGAAAATGATTTATTTGAAATTCTCTCTGAATCCGTTTATCTGAGCTGCTTATAAAAATGTTGCTCTCCACTGTGCTGCCGCTGGATGCTCAGTCTGGCCAGGCAGGGATTTTTATTCCATTATCACACACGAGGAGGAGACGCTGGTAATCTGGGAAACATCGAGGTGCCAGCACAAACAAATCCCAGTAATGGTTCCTTTTCAATAAGCTCTTATTAAATATTTCAGCAGGCCTGATTGCTGCTTCGCTCAGCAGCTGGACGGTGGCGTGCACGCCGTCCTCCAGCTCAGATTTCTGCCGCTCCTGTTTCCAGCGCTGCTCCTCGCGTCAACATGTTTACGGTTTTATTTCTTCTCCTTCCAGCTGCTGTATGAGGAGTGGGCCAGCTACAGCGTCTTCTACAAATACCAGCCGATTAACCTCATCAGGTCAGATCACGCATCCTGACGGGTCACTAGTCTCTGAGTCCAGGTCCAGGACTGGACCGGCATCTGTGCTGGACGGCAGGTTTCCAGACAGACAGAGCTCCTACATGGAAGCAGTGGTCCAGAAGCAATGTAGGCAGTGCGACGTCGGTTCACACCAGACTCAGGTTGTAGCACTGGTTTCACTGGTCAGAGTGATCACAGGTAGGTGGGAGAAGGTGATGGAGGAAGAAGAGTTCACTGAGAAGAGACAAGTCCATCTGCCTGCTGGTAGGAGATGGACCTGAAGCCAAACAGGAACCAGCTCAAACCTGCCGTCTGACACTGAGGCTCTGATGGGAAGAACTGGGATGCTTTTAAGATCCAGTAGAGTTTCCTCCCAAAGAGCTTCGTATGCGAGGAGGAGAAATTCAGATTCTGCCCTCCATTTACCCGGAAAGGAAGATAAAACGGGACAAACGGGATCTGATGATCAGACGGAGACTTTCAGATCAATAATCAGTGTCGGCCGTCCCGTCTGGAGCGGTTCTCCTGCAGCAGGAGGAGGTTCTGGAAACCTGCTTCAACTCTTGTCTCCTCCCACAGGAAGTACTTTGGGGAGAAAGTGGGCCTGTACTTTGCCTGGTTGGGAGTCTACACGCAGATGCTGATTCCTGCCGCCATCGTTGGAGTCATCGTTTTTCTCTATGGCTGCGCCACCGTCGACGACAACATACCCAGGTACACACCATCTCACCTGCCGTCTGCCGTTTTGCTTTGATCCAGCAGCTGATGGGAAAGTATTAAACTGAGCAGCTCCCACATTTTAAGGCTCGAGGAAGCCTTCCTGCTGCGGAGTGTCTGTGTTGGTGAAGACATCGCTCAGGACACATCTGTCGCTCCAGATGTGGCTGATTGCTGCTGTTGGGTGTTGCCACAGCGACAGTCTGAACGAAGCACATGACTGCGTCTGCTTTAGTCGGACGTCACTTTTCTTCCACTTTCTCTTGGTTTTTCATCGTGGAGTCATCGTGGCTTTCTCTGCTGAGCGTGCTGCATCAGGACAACAGGTCCAGATCACTCTGAGTCTTTATAGCAGCAGACATGCTGTAAATAAGACTGAACACGTCCATGTTTGTCTGCTCCTTTTCCACACACAGCATCTGCAGTAATCTCTTCCACTGTTTAAATATTACATTTTTTCACCTGGCTCAATCTGGGTCTTTAATCTGATGCATCTCTGTTCCCACCCATCTCTGTTTTTTTCTCAGCATGGAGATTTGTGATCCCAGAAATAACATCACCATGTGTCCGCTGTGCGACCGAGCTTGCAGCTACTGGAAGCTGGTGACGGCATGTGGCACAGCTCGCGCCAGCCACCTGTTTGACAACCCAGCCACAGTCTTCTTCTCCATCTTCATGGCCCTCTGGGGTGAGGACACGCTCCCCACCAACAGCACTGTCAGCTTAAGAAACCTGAACTCACCAATAAATGTAAAAGAAAAATCCTTTTTTAAACATAGAATATGCAGCAACTACAACATTGTTTACCTCTTCTTGACAGGTACAGCTGTAGCGTGGCATAGCTGCTATGCTACATGTCGGCATAGCTGCTATGCTACATGTCGGCATAGCTGCTATGCTACATGTCGGCATAGCTGCTATGCTACATGTCGGCATAGCTGCTATGCGACATGTCGGCATCGGTGCTATGCTACATGTCGGCATAGCTGCTATGCGACATGTCGGCATAGCTGCTATGCTACATGTCGGCATAGCTGCTATGCTACATGTCGGCATAGCTGCTATGCGACATGTCGGCATCGCTGCTATGCTACATGTCGGCATCGCTGCTATGCTACATGTCGGCATCGCTGCTATGCGACATGTCGGCATCGCTGCTATGCGACATGTCGGCATCGCTGCTATGCTACATGTCGGCATAGCTGCTATGCGACATGTCGGCATAGCTGCTATGCGACATGTCGCATAGCTGCTATGCGACATGTCGGCATAGCTGCTATGCGACATGTCGGCATCGGTGCTATGCTACATGTCGGCATAGCTGCTATGCGACATGTCGGCATCGCTGCTATGCGACATGTCGGCATCGCTGCTATGCTACATGTCGGCATCGCTGCTATGCGACATGTCGGCATCGCTGCTATGCGACATGTCGGCATCGCTGCTATGCGACATGTCGGCATAGCTGCTATGCGACATGTCGGCATAGCTGCTATGCGACATGTCGGCATAGCTGCTATGCGACATGTCGGCATCGCTGCTATGCGACATGTCGGCATAGCTGCTATGCGACATGTCGGCATCGCTGCTATGCGACATGTCGGCATCGCTGCTATGCTACATGTCGGCATAGCTGCTATGCGACATGTCGGCATAGCTGCTATGCGACATGTCGGCATCGCTGCTCTGCGACATGTCGGCATCGCTGCTATGCTACATGTCGGCATCGCTGCTATGCGACATGTCGGCATAGCTGCTATGCGACATGTCGGCATAGCTGCTCTGCTACATGTCGGCATAGCTGCTATGCTACATGTCGGCATAGCTGCTATGCTACATGTCGGCATCGCTGCTATGCTACATGTCGGCATCGCTGCTATGCTACATGTCGGCATAGCTGCTATGCTACATGTCGGCATAGCTGCTATGCTACATGTCGGCATCGCTGCTATGCTACATGTCGGCATCGCTGCTATGCGACATGTCGGCATCGCTGCTATGCGACATGTCGGCATCGCTGCTATGCGACATGTCGGCATCGCTGCTATGCGACATGTCGGCATAGCTGCTATGCGACATGTCGGCATCGCTGCTATGCTACATGTCGGCATAGCTGCTATGCGACATGTCGGCATAGCTGCTATGCGACATGTCGGCATCGCTGCTCTGCGACATGTCGGCATCGCTGCTATGCTACATGTCGGCATCGCTGCTATGCGACATGTCGGCATAGCTGCTATGCGACATGTCGGCATAGCTGCTATGCGACATGTCGGCATCGCTGCTATGCTACATGTCGGCATAGCTGCTATGCGACATGTCGGCATAGCTGCTATGCGACATGTCGGCATCGCTGCTCTGCGACATGTCGGCATCGCTGCTATGCTACATGTCGGCATCGCTGCTATGCGACATGTCGGCATAGCTGCTATGCGACATGTCGGCATAGCTGCTCTGCTACATGTCGGCATAGCTGCTATGCTACATGTCGGCATCGCTGCTATGCTACATGTCGGCATAGCTGCTATGCTACATGTCGGCATCGCTGCTATGCTACATGTCGGCATCGCTGCTATGCTACATGTCGGCATCGCTGCTATGCTACATGTCGGCATCGCTGCTATGCTACATGTCGGCATAGCTGTTTCTCTGTGTTTGCTAACAGCCTCTGGACGACAGGATGTCGCCCCCAGGACATCTTTTGTTTGTTTAAAACCCTATTAGCTCCTGATATAGCAGAGCATGCTGCTCTTCCTGGGGTCTACATCATCAGGATGTAAATGCCTAAATATTCCGCTAAATCAATAAATATACGACAACAGAAAAAAACTAATAACTAATAAAAAATAAAAAAAAAGAAGAAAACACATCACAGATTAGAAAATAGTTTTATCACAGAAACAATTCACAACAATAATTATTCAGCTGCAAGTTTCTTTTAATATGTCCTGATAATTTAGGTCCATGCTTTAATTAAAGCATTATTCTAGAGCAAATACAACTGTCTTAATGTCCTTTAGCAAGGTGTGGACATGAACCATCCATGCCACTGCTCCTCCAACATGCCTTCTCCTCGGTATCTGTGCGAAGGGCCGGTAACGGGAAACAACTCACGCTTTTAACCTGCTCTTTAGAGCTGTGACAGAATCTCAGATACTGATCCAGAGATGCAGGTCATTTCCAACCCAGATCAGAGAGACCAACACACCCTCGGCCGGGCTCTGATGTTCTGCCAAACATGGCTGCCATCTGCTCGCAGCAGCAGGGTTTCAGACACATTATGTTCCGAAGCGCTTTGTGTTGGATGAAGCTGGAGTCTGACAGAGTGTCGGCCGCCTGCAGGCACCTCCATGTGGCCCCGAGGAGCCTGCTGCTGCTGTGGTTTATGTACATCTCTCTTTTTGAGATGAATTAAACGTAAACATACAAACATCCTCTAATTCAGGCAGGGTTTCGTGTACAAGCATCAATACAATCCTCTGATTTTAGAGTCTTTTAATATGCCAGATGGTAAAATGTGCATGTGTAGCTGCAGGAAACCAGTCATCTCTCAGCTGACGATTGCTCATGGTGAGTCTACAGGGTGTGACTTTTTCTTCACGACCTCGTAGAAATGCACACCTGAGTTGTTTAGTCTCCATCTGGTGGTACAGGAAAGGATTTCCAGATGCGTCAGGTGTCTCCAGGCAGATCTCACGTTGCTGTTTTGTGCTTTTGGATGCAGCCGTTCTCTTCATGGAGCACTGGAAGAGGCGGCAGATGAGGCTCAACTACATCTGGGACCTGACGGGGTTCGGCGAGGAGGAGGAGGTGAGATACAAAATGACCTTTTATCCATGTGCAGCAACATGTTGAGAGATGAGCATCCAGAAAGGACTGAAAATGGAGTCCAATGCGCGATCGTGTCGCAGTTCCATGTTCATTGTCAACATACAACAGACACACTTTCTCAGATTTTTCCCAACATGTTGTTTTAACAAAATAAAAGGAAAAAAGGAAATTCTTCATTAACTAGCGATCCATCAGAATAAAGGTCGAGTTAAACCCTGTTTCATTCCCTGCCGGACTTCTGATTCCTTTCGCTCCAGTCGTCGTCATGTCGCTCATTCAGTCACGTCCCTTTCAGAAATATAAAAGCACGAATGAAAGCAAGTATTCCAGTTCTGCAGATACAATCAGTCTGAAATACAGTTTGTACGGTAGATTTTTCCCAGTAACAGTTCTGTATTGTATTACAGGGGGTCCAGTTTCAGACTAAATAAACTAAGCCGTGAGTGTAGAAGTCTCCAGACTGAGCCGTGAGCGTAGAAGTCTCCAGACTGAGCCGTGAGCGTAGAAGTCTCCAGACTGAGCCGTGAGCGTAGAAGTCTCCAGACTGACCCGTGAGCGTAGAAGTCTCCAGAATGACCCGTGAGCGTAGAAGTCTCCAGACTGACCCGTGAGCGTAGAAGTCTCCAGAATGACCCATGAGCGTAGAAGTCTCCAGACTGAGCCGTGAGCGTAGAAGTCTCCAGACTGACCCGTGAGCGTAGAAGTCTCCAGACTGAGCCGTGAGCGTAGAAGCATCCAGACTGAGCCGTGAGCGTAGAAGTCTCCAGACTGAGCCGTGAGCGTAGAAGTCTCCAGACTGAGCCGTGAGCGTAGAAGCATCCAGACTGAGCCGTGAGCGTAGAAGCATCCAGACTGAGCCGTGAGCGTAGAAGCGTCCAGACTGAGCCGTGAGCGTAGAAGCGTCCAGACTGAGCCGTGAGCGTAGAAGTCTCCAGACTGACCCGTGAGCGTAGAAGTCTCCAGACTGACCCGTGAGCGTAGAAGTCTCCAGACTGACCCGTGAGCGTAGAAGTCTCCAGACTGAGCCGTGAGCGTAGAAGCATCCAGACTGAGCCGTGAGCGTAGAAGTCTCCAGACTGAGCCGTGAGCGTAGAAGTCTCCAGACTGAGCCGTGAGCGTAGAAGTCTCCAGACTGAGCCGTGAGCGTAGAAGTCTCCAGACTGAGCCGTGAGCGTAGAAGCATCCAGACTGAGCCGTGAGCGTAGAAGCATCCAGACTGAGCCGTGAGCGTAGAAGCGTCCAGACTGAGCCGTGAGCGTAGAAGTCTCCAGACTGAGCCGTGAGCGTAGAAGTCTCCAGACTGAGCCGTGAGCGTAGAAGCGTCCAGACTGAGCCGTGAGCGTAGAAGTCTCCAGACTGAGCCGTGAGCGTAGAAGCGTCCAGACTGACCCGTGAGCGTAGAAGTCTCCAGACTGACCCGTGAGCGTAGAAGTCTCCAGACT
The DNA here is from genome assembly GCF_933228915.1 of Telmatherina bonti. NCBI lineage: Eukaryota > Metazoa > Chordata > Actinopteri > Atheriniformes > Telmatherinidae > Telmatherina > Telmatherina bonti. Next base: position 4,289,619 of record NC_136619.1, on the reverse strand, counting down.
GACCCGTGAGCGTAGAAGTCTCCAGACTGAGCCGTGAGCGTAGAAGTCTCCAGACTGAGCCGTGAGCGTAGAAGTCTCCAGACTGAGCCGTGAGCGTAGAAGCATCCAGACTGAGCCGTGAGCGTAGAAGTCTCCAGACTGAGCCGTGAGCGTAGAAGTCTCCAGACTGAGCCGTGAGCGTAGAAGTCTCCAGACTGAGCCGTGAGCGTAGAAGTCTCCAGACTGAGCCGTGAGCGTAGAAGCATCCAGACTGAGCCGTGAGCGTAGAAGCATCCAGACTGAGCCGTGAGCGTAGAAGCGTCCAGACTGAGCCGTGAGCGTAGAAGTCTCCAGACTGAGCCGTGAGCGTAGAAGTCTCCAGACTGAGCCGTGAGCGTAGAAGCGTCCAGACTGAGCCGTGAGCGTAGAAGTCTCCAGACTGAGCCGTGAGCGTAGAAGCGTCCAGACTGACCCGTGAGCGTAGAAGTCTCCAGACTGACCCGTGAGCGTAGAAGTCTCCAGACTGACCCGTGAGCGTAGAAGTCTCCAGACTGAGCCGTGAGCGTAGAAGTCTCCAGACTGAGCCGTGAGCGTAGAAGTCTCCAGACTGAGCCGTGAGCGTAGAAGTCTCCAGACTGAGCCGTGAGCGTAGAAGTCTCCAGACTGAGCCGTGAGCGTAGAAGCGTCCAGACTGAGCCGTGAGCGTAGAAGCATCCAGACTAAGCCGTGAGCGTAGAAGCATCCAGACTGAGCCGTGAGCGTAGAAGCATCCAGACTGAGCCGTGAGCGTAGAAGTCTCCAGACTGAGCCGTGAGCGTAGAAGTCTCCAGACTGAGCCGTGAGCGTAGAAGTCTCCAGACTGAGCCGTGAGCGTAGAAGTCTCCAGACTGAGCCGTGAGCGTAGAAGTCTCCAGACTGAGCCGTGAGCGTAGAAGCGTCCAGACTGAGCCGTGAGCGTAGAAGCGTCCAGACTGAGCCGTGAGCGTAGAAGCATCCAGACTAAGCCGTGAGCGTAGAAGTCTCCAGACTGAGCCGTGAGCGTAGAAGTCTCCAGACTGAGCCGTGAGCGTAGAAGTCTCCAGACTGAGCCGTGAGCGTAGAAGTCTCCAGACTGAGCCGTGAGCGTAGAAGTCTCCAGACTGAGCCGTGAGCGTAGAAGTCTCCAGACTGAGCCGTGAGCGTAGAAGTCTCCAGACTGAGCCGTGAGCGTAGAAGTCTCCAGACTGAGCCGTGAGCGTAGAAGCGTCCAGACTGAGCCGTGAGCGTAGAAGCATCCAGACTGAGCCGTGAGCGTAGAAGCATCCAGACTGAGCCGTGAGCGTAGAAGTCTCCAGACTGAGCCGTGAGCGTAGAAGTCTCCAGACTGACCCGTGAGCGTAGAAGTCTCCAGACTGACCCGTGAGCGTAGAAGTCTCCAGACTGAGCCGTGAGCGTAGAAGTCTCCAGACTGAGCCGTGAGCGTAGAAGTCTCCAGACTGAGCCGTGAGCGTAGAAGTCTCCAGACTGAGCCGTGAGCGTAGAAGCGTCCAGACTGAGCCGTGAGCGTAGAAGCGTCCAGACTAAGCCGTGAGCGTAGAAGCATCCAGACTGACCCGTGAGCGTAGAAGCATCCAGACTGACCCGTGAGCGTAGAAGCATCCAGACTGAGCCGTGAGCGTAGAAGTCTCCAGACTGAGCCGTGAGCGTAGAAGTCTCCAGACTGAGCCGTGAGCGTAGAAGCGTCCAGACTGAGCCGTGAGCGTAGAAGCGTCCAGACTGAGCCGTGAGCGTAGAAGCGTCCAGACTGAGCCGTGAGCGTAGAAGCGTCCAGACTGAGCCGTGAGCGTAGAAGCGTCCAGACTGAGCCGTGAGCGTAGAAGTCTCCAGACTGAGCCGTGAGCGTAGAAGCGTCCAGACTGAGCCGTGAGCGTAGAAGCGTCCAGACTGAGCCGTGAGCGTAGAAGCGTCCAGACTGAGCCGTGAGCGTAGAAGTCTCCAGACTGAGCCGTGAGCGTAGAAGTCTCCAGACTGAGCCGTGAGCGTAGAAGTCTCCAGACTGAGCCGTGAGCGTAGAAGTCTCCAGACTGAGCCGTGAGCGTAGAAGTCTCCAGACTGAGCCGTGAGCGTAGAAGTCTCCAGACTGAGCCGTGAGCGTAGAAGTCTCCAGACTGAGCCGTGAGCGTAGAAGTCTCCAGACTGAGCCGTCAGCGTAGAAGTCTCCAGACTGAGCCGTGAGCGTAGAAGCGTCCAGACTGAGCCGTGAGCGTAGAAGTCTCCAGACTGAGCCGTGAGCGTAGAAGCGTCCAGACTGAGCCGTGAGCGTAGAAGCGTCCAGACTGAGCCGTGAGCGTAGAAGCGTCTAGACTGAGCCGTGAGCGTAGAAGCGTCCAGACTGAGCCGTGAGCGTAGAAGCGTCTAGACTGAGCCGTGAGCGTAGAAGTCTCCAGACTGAGCCGTGAGCGTAGAAGCGTCTAGACTGAGCCGTGAGCGTAGAAGCGTCCAGACTGAGCCGTGAACGTAGAAGTCTTCAGACTGAGCCGTGAGCGTAGAAGTCTCCAGACTGAGCCGTGAGCGTAGAAGTCTCCAGACTGAGCCGTGAGCGTAGAAGTCTCCAGACTGAGCCGTGAGCGTAGAAGTCTCCAGACTGAGCCGTGAGCGTAGAAGTCTCCAGACTGAGCCGTGAGCGTAGAAGTCTCCAGACTGAGCCGTGAGCGTAGAAGCGTCCAGACTGAGCCGTGAGCGTAGAAGTCTCCAGACTGAGCCGTGAGCGTAGAAGTCTCCAGACTGAGCCGTGAGCGTAGAAGTCTCCAGACTGAGCCGTGAGCGTAGAAGTCTCCAGACTGAGCCGTGAGCGTAGAAGTCTCCAGACTGAGCCGTGAGCGTAGAAGTCTCCAGACTGAGCCGTGAGCGTAGAAGTCTCCAGACTGAGCCGTGAGCGTAGAAGTCTCCAGACTGAGCCGTGAGCGTAGAAGTCTCCAGACTGAGCCGTGAGCGTAGAAGTCTCCAGACTGAGCCGTGAGCGTAGAAGTCTCCAGACTGAGCCGTGAGCGTAGAAGCGTCCAGACTGAGCCGTGAGCGTAGAAGCGTCCAGACTGAGCCGTGAGCGTAGAAGTCTCCAGACTGAGCCGTGAGCGTAGAAGTCTCCAGACTGAGCCGTGAGCGTAGAAGTCTTCAGACTGAGCCGTGAGCGTAGAAGCGTCCAGACTGAGCCGTGAGCGTAGAAGCGTCCAGACTGAGCCGTGAGCGTAGAAGCGTCCAGACTGAGCCGTGAGCGTAGAAGTCTCCAGACTGAGCCGTGAGCGTAGAAGCGTCCAGACTGAGCCGTGAGCGTAGAAGTCTCCAGACTGAGCCGTGAGCGTAGAAGCGTCCAGACTGAGCCGTGAGCGTAGAAGCATCCAGACTGAGCCGTGAGCGTAGAAGTCTCCAGACTGAGCCGTGAGCGTAGAAGTCTCCAGACTGAGCCGTGAGCGTAGAAGTCTCCAGACTGAGCCGTGAGCGTAGAAGCATCCAGACTGAGCCGTGAGCGTAGAAGTCTCCAGACTGAGCCGTGAGCGTAGAAGTCTCCAGACTGAGCCGTGAGCGTAGAAGCATCCAGACTGAGCCGTGAGCGTAGAAGTCTCCAGACTGAGCCGTGAGCGTAGAAGTCTCCAGACTGAGCCGTGAGCGTAGAAGTCTCCAGACTGAGCCGTGAGCGTAGAAGTCTCCAGACTGAGCCGTGAGCGTAGAAGTCTCCAGACTGAGCCGTGAGCGTAGAAGTCTCCAGACTGAGCCGTGAGCGTAGAAGTCTCCAGACTGAGCCGTGAGCGTAGAAGCGTCCAGACTGAGCCGTGAGCCTAGAAGTCTCCAGACTGAGCCGTGAGCGTAGAAGCGTCCAGACTGAGCCGTGAGCGTAGAAGCGTCCAGACTGAGCCGTGAGCGTAGAAGTCTCCAGACTGAGCCGTGAGCGTAGAAGTCTCCAGACTGAGCCGTGAGCGTAGAAGTCTCCAGACTGAGCCGTGAGCGTAGAAGCGTCCTTCCGTTCTCTCACCGTTACACCGTCGAACATGTCAGCCATCCAGTTTCTTACCGGATGATTTCAGCACCTCAACCACATCCTCCGGTCCGCTGAAGGCCGCTTTAAGAGCTGAAAATATGCTGGAAAGACAGACGGAAACGGAGGCCTGTGGAGGAGTTGAATATCTCTGGTCCAAAACTGCCTTTCCACGTGTTTCTCATGTGAAACGTGTGGAAACACGGTTTGGGAGCATTTTCACACACTGAACACGTGTAGAAAAGTGGCTACGGGACATTTTAGTTTCATATGATGCACATGTGGAGACAAGCGACCGTGTTTCTAAACCACATGCGCATCACATGAAAATCTTCTGGCGCCATGGCAACGCGTGGTGACGGGCTGGCAGTTTGACTGCTGAGGTCAGATCATGAAGATGGAGGCGCCTCCTTTGTCTTTGCTGCAGTGAGTCAGTCCTCAACACGATTCCCACACATGCATCTTTAACCATGAAGGAACACAGGCGGGGGCTCATTGTTGTGGATGTCATGTCTCTGTACAGCTCTAAAAGTGTCACGTTTGTCTTCTGACGGCTTCTCTTTGTGTGTGTGTGTGTGTGTGTGTATTTCACAGGAGGAACACAAGGTTTGCATTTGACTTTACCTTCTGGTCTTATTTAACTCACGGTTTTGGATCTGCTGTGGCGGCTGTTGGCTAACACCTTCCCTCCTTCAGGTTCCTACCGGTCTTCCTCACAGCCTCCTGGCTGCTTTGCTGCTCTACAGTCGTGGAGCTGCAGCTCTCTGCTGCTCTGACCTTCTGTATCGGGCTAGCAGTTGAACTCGACCGGAGTTCTGGGAATTCTGTGTTTAGTGGGAGAGCATGGGTGACTTTGCTCCAGTAACGTCAAGCCACCAGTGAGGATGTGAAAGAGCTTTTCATCCGATCACAGAGCAGTTTTATCTGCTGTGACCTGCAGGCCTGGACATGAGCTTCACCTGCACACCTCCAGACTAAACATAGAGCTTTGTTTCTGCTGCAGCAGTTCCTGCCAAGCTTCTCAGACCTGACAGGGTTGATAGCTGTTAGACTGGAGGGAAGAAAGACTGATTCATACATGAAGTGACTCCAGTCCTGAGGAGGAACCGTAAACTGTAAATAAGATATAATTCAGTCACGTATTAATCTCATCAGGCCGTGTTTTTGCCCCAGCAGAAACTAAACAACATATCAGATCATGAAAGTGAGAGCGGATTTTAAACCTGGAAGCTGCTGCTCCGGAAGAATCCTCCGGAATCTGTAGAAGATATTCCACACTGTAGAAGGTGGATCTTCAAAGTTTTGATCCAGTTAGTCTCAGACTGGTGACATCTTTCCATCTGAGAGACTCTGCCTCTCGGAAATGCTCTTTTATGCTTGTTCAGGACTCTTCTCATCACTTCCTGTGTGTGTTCCGCAGCACACACACATTCCCAGCACTGTTGTCTCATATTTCATCTGCTGGTCTGGTCTTTAGATCCGTTCCATCTTATGGAGCATTGAACACCTGCACCATGTGCGGCTCCATTAGCTGTAGAAATATTCCGCATAGAGCGGTCTTCTCCACACCAAACTACAAGCTTTGGCTTTGATTGCTTCACTCGGCCTGCGGTGCGTTGACTCTCATACCTCTCCTTGCATATCACACTGTGCTTCGGCTCCAACACAAAGTGCTCATTTTGCTGACTGGCTCTTCATTTTCTGTCCTTCCTTCAGTCTGAAACACCAGCGGGTCTTCTGGGGCGTTTCAGGAGGAATAAGCACCGTGTTTCTGTTGCAGGATCACTACCGAGCCGAGTATGAGCTGCGCGTCATGCAGAAGTCCATGAGACAGGATCAGTCCGAGCCAAAGGTAAGGCCGCGGTGGTGGGTCCCTACCGGGTAGGACAGACCTCCAGGCGCAGCGAGGAGGAGCTCTTTCTTGTTTCTGTCAGAAGATCTGGATGAGTTTTCTGTTTTTAACCTCCGTTTAGACAAACTGGAGCTGAAAGCTGAACACAAAAACCGAAACGCTTCAGAAAAAACATGTCCAGCAACTTTTTCTTCTAAATGCATTTTATGTGAATGATTGTTTTACTTAAATCATTTCTAATCATATATGTGATGGTTTTCCAATGTCACATTTTATTTTTCAGTTTATTCACATTTTTTTAATGAACTCCTGATTCATTTCATGTAAGTCATCCGTATGAAATGTACCATAACCATTTTTTATTCCTCCTGTGAGCAGTTATGTCGTGGAAGTTCCAGAAAAAACACTTTAGTTGCTGGTTAAGTCGAATGAGTTTACGTGCACGTGCATGCTCACGCACGATGCCTCTTTCATACCGCGTCTGACAGCTTCACCTTCAGTAGGAAACATGAAGAGGAGTACATTTCCTGCAAGCCAGCAGCGTTTCCAGCCGCTTCACCTCATCCAGACCAGATCCACAGGAAACACCACGTGTCCCGGGTCTGCAGGAATCGCCGTGGCAACCGGGACCGTGTCTGGATCAGCAGCTGCTATCCGAGACGCGTCGAGACTCGCTTCACATGCAGATAAACTGAGCTTTAAATCTGAAAAAGATCCTTTCTGGGTTCCTTTCTCCTTAAGAACCGGATTCCTGAAACGCAGATGCTGCGTTACCAAAATAACGCTTCTGTGTAGATCTGCTCGCATCTCCGGCCAGTACCGAGGTCCTCGGCCCCCCAGGTCCCCCGAGGTCCTCGGTCCCCCAGGTCCCCCGAGGTCCTCGGCCCCCCAGGTCCCCCGAGGTCCTCGGCCCCCCAGGTCCCCCGAGGTCCTCGGCCCCCCAGGTCCCCCGAGGTCCTCGGCCCCCCAGGTCCCCCGAGGTCCTCGGCCCCCCAGGGCCGGTCCACGACTTACCGCCATCCATTTATGTTTCACACCTTTTCCCACCGGACCAGTTAGAGGTTCCTGCACTGGGTCCAGTCCACCATGCAGACCAGACCAGTTAGAGGTTCCTGCACTGGGTCCAGTCCACCATGCAGACCAGACCAGTTAGAGGTTCCTGCACTGGGTCCAGTCCACCATGCAGACCAGACCAGTTAGAGGTTCCTGCACTGGGTCCAGTCCACCATGCAGACCAGACCAGTTAGAGGTTCCTGCACTGGGTCCAGTCCACCATGCAGACCAGACCAGTTAGAGGTTCCTGCACTGGGTCCAGTCCACCATGCAGACCAGACCAGTTAGA
>NC_136619.1:4234937-4279937 GCF_933228915.1 Telmatherina bonti | reverse complement strand
TAAAACCACACAGCTAGTTAACCTTAACCTAGTTAACGACTAGCTGAGCTTTGGCCACATGTTTGATGTCATCACATCTGGAGCATCTGTTAGAGACAGGCCCATTACCATGACGACGGACGTGGACTGGTTGTGATGAGATGGGGATGCATCGGTGCATCTGAACTGCAGCTTTTTCTTTAGTTACGACACATAAAAGTCGTCTCGTCAAACGGGTCTGGACTCGTGTCCGACCGCAGGTTGAAATGCTGACTGGATGTAAATGTTGCAGGTCAGGGTGCACGGTGGTGCAGTGGTTAACACTGCGACCTCAGGTTCGAGCCTCGGCGGGGGGGAAGGGTTCTGTTGGGTTCTGCTGGGTTCTGTCCGGCTTCCTCCCACCGTCCAAAGACACGGTCTAGACCAGGAGTCGGCAACCCAAAATGTTGAAAGAGCCATACTGGACCAAAAAAACAAAAAACAAATGTATTAAATGTATTAAAAGCCTAATATAAGCCTTATCATGAAGGCAACACATGCTTTATGTATCTATATTAGCTATATTAGCCTACTATGAAAAGGACTAAGTTGGCTACAAATACATAATGAGCCTGAATGATAAAATGTTTATTTCCCTGCAGTGCATCCTGTAGAGAACGACGCACCACGTGACGACTCTGTTGTACGATGCCGTCTCATGTTTAACTTCATTACTATATTAATGAGTTATGTTTCGTTGCTTTGATGAAATAAAAAAATGCGATATAGAAATCCGATTTTTTTATGTCATTTTTATTTTGAGGATTAAAAAAAAAACCAACAAAATGGAACGTGCATAACGCGCCCCTTATCTGGGCAACAAACAGCGCGCAATAAAACGCAGCCTGCATTTATAAAAAATAAACCAATAAATCAAATGAATACAGTTTGATTTCTGTGCAAATGCCAAGCAAGTCAGTGCGAGGGTAAAACGCAGCAGCATCCTCTTCTCTTTAGACATGCAACCAACGCAGCTATCCTCCGACCTGAGCACCATTACCACGTGTCATTCCACATATATACTGACAATAATCAGAAATCATTTTATAAAAACATCCACTTTGTTACTCAGTCTGTGTCTATGAAGGATGATGTTCTTCCCCGTTTAATGTGACTTCTGTTGTCGGACATCACTGGTCAGCTTCTCAACATGTAAGATGTAACTTGTGCTGAATTAATGTCCTTGATTTGCTGATCGGTGATGTTGCGGCCATTTTAATGGTCCTTTCCTTCACTGTCTTAGCGGAGAGGTGCATGTCTCTGATTTTCTGTATCATCTCGGTTTTGTTTCTGAAGTCTGGAAATACGTGTCCTGATATGTTGATGACTGACTCCTTCATGTAGTCACCATCTGTGAACGGTTTTCCACGCTTTATTATCTCCCGGGTTGCAGCTAAACTTGCAGCAGTAGTGGAGTTTGGAGATGCAATCCACTTAAATCTAGTTTTGTGCTTCTCTAATTTCTCCAGAAGTGATGCAATCGCACTTTTTGTGTCACTCCCAACTGGGTACTGGCTGCAAATGTAGCATGCTTTCCCTGGAAATGTCTTTCCACATTACTCTTTTTGTTATTTGACAACTTCTCGCTACAGAGCAAACATTCAGGCAATCCTTCCGCATTGGCAATGACTGCAAATGATTCGGTCCAAGAAACGTTGAATCCTCTGTTCTCCTCGGTTATTTTTCTCTTTTTCCCTTTGGGATCCATGTCCCATCACACAGCCCCGGTTTGTTTGCAACGCCACCTGCCGGGCATCCCGCCCTGCTGATAGGCTACGTGTGTCGCAGGCTGTGACGCAAATCTTCCTTGACAGAAATGTTGAAATTTAATATTTATTCTACACATTTTTACAGCGCTGGAAAACGTTAAGAATGTTTGTGTCATGTTTGTCCTCCTACAGAACCAGATCAAAACAAAAATATATTTCCCTCCCCATCTTTTTCCATTTTTTTTTAAACATTTTTGAAAAAGCTCCAGGGAGCCACTAGGGCGGCGCTAAAGAGCCGCAGGTTGCCGACCCCTGGACTTCATGATAAAATCCTCTTCGGTCTGGAAACGTCTTTAGCTATTTGCTGCAGGTTCATCCTTCAGTCTGCAGGTTAGACTTGACAGAAATGGAGATGTTTAAGGTTCGGACGCATCCGCCTGGTTGGTCTACCACATCTGCAGGACCATCTGGGACCACATCTGAGCGTGCTCGTTCCCTCGTCCTGCCGCGATGGTGCAAGATGGCCACCTGAAGCAAGCGTTGGAATTGAGACTGTTTATTAAATTGGAGTCTGAGAAAGAAGGGATACAATGAAAAGAGGGGATGGAGGCCTTTCTTCCTGTAGCCGTAGATTTGTCACCCACCCCCCCCAGCTGACAGACTGAAACGCAGCTTTCTTCTTCTTCTACTGCTGTTGAACACAGCGGGAGTCCCTCTAACAGATTGTCTTCGTTCTCCTCGTTCTATAGATCGCGGTGACGTTTGCCATGGTCTTCGGGGTCATCCTGTACCGGATCAGCATTAAGGCGGCTCTGCACATGAGCACCAACCCCGCTGCCCGCTCCAACATCCGAGCCACGGTCAAAGGCACGGCCGCCGTCATCAACCTCATCATCATCATCATCCTGGATGAAATCTACGCCGCCATCGCCCGCTGGCTGACCACACTGGGTGAGGCGCATGGAGGTCAACCACCTCCTGAAGAGCAACGTTTTTCTTTCTCTGTGGTGGCGGTGTGGCGGTGAGCAGGGCTGGTTCCAGCCTGACTGCGGGGGGGTCTCTGGCTTGTAGAACAAACTGCAGACGGATGTCAGGAGGAATCAGACTTTATTTACTGCTGTCTTCTCTTCTCTTTGTTTGTTGTTTTCTGCTTCTGTTTGTAAAACCTGCGACCTGCTTCAGGGTGACCTCTGACCTTTAAAGCGGGTCGATGGAGGCAGATGTTTAACTGGAAGAATCATATGAGTGAATCTGTTTCTTCCAGAGGTTCCGAAGACAGACCAGAGTTTTGAAGAGCGGCTCATTTTCAAAACCTTCATCTTGAAGTTTGTGAACGCCTTCACGCCCATCGTGTACCTGGCCTTTTTCAGAGGAAGGTAAGACCGCCGCGCTGGGGCGCTGCAGATGTCTGAGTCACAGCATGATGGCGTACTGTGTGCCGCCACAGCACCATGATGAAGAGGAGTTCCTCTGGCTGAAGGCTTGTTTGGTTGTTTGCAGGCTGGTTGGGAGACCTGGGAAGTACCTGTATGTGGTGGACTCCTACAGGATGGAGGAGGTAACATAGAGCGTCTTCCTCATGGCGTCCGCCTCCAGTTGGGAGGATAGAGTAAACATGTCCTTTCATTAAGCAGATAAATGAATAAATCATGAAAATATAATGACATAAAGGTGAGGATGTTGGTGTTCTGTGGTTGTGGAGGACTGCTCTCCACGGTTTCACTGACAGCTCTGTAAACCGACATCCGACTCAGCGGTTCAATTCCCGTCGCCTCCTGACCGCTCTCCCCTCTCTCCTTCAGTGTGCGCACGCCGGCTGCCTCATGGAGCTCTGCATCCAGCTGTGCATCACCATGCTGGGCAAGCAGCTGATCCAGAACAACCTGTTTGAGATTGGCATCCCGTGAGTTCCTGAGCAACACACAGCCAACACGCAGAAAACGCGCAGAGAGCATGCAGCCAACACGCAGAAAACATGCAGCCAACACGCAGAAAACGCGCAGAGAGCATGCAGCCAACACGCAGAAAACATGCAGCCAACACGCAGAAAACATGCAGCCAACACGCAGAAAACATGCAGCCAACACGCAGAAAACGCGCAGAGAGCATGCAGCCAACACGCAGAAAACATGCAGCCAACACGCAGAAAACATGCAGCCAACACGCAGAAAACATGCAGAAAACATGCAGCCAACACGCAGAAAACATGCAGCCAACACGCAGAAAACATGCAGCCAACACGCAGAAAACATGCAGCCAACATGCAGAAAACATGCAGCCAACACGCAGAAAACATGCAGTGAACACGCAGAAAACGCGCAGAGAGCATGCAGCCAACACGCAGAAAACATGCAGCCAACACGCAGAAAACGCGCAGAGAGCATGCAGCCAACACGCAGAAAACATGCAGCCAACGCGCAGAGAGCATGCAGCCAACACGCAGAAAACATGCAGCCAACGCGCAGAGAGCATGCAGCCAACACGCAGAAAACATGCAGTGAACACGCAGAAAACATGCAGCCAACGCGCAGAGAGCATGCAGCCAACACGCAGAAAACATGCAGTGAACACGCAGAAAACGCGCAGAGAGCATGCAGCCAACACGCAGAAAACATGCAGCAAACACACAGAAAACGCGCAGAGAGCATGCAGCCAACACGCAGAAAACATGCAGCGGACACGCAGAAAACGCGCAGAGAGCATGCAGCCAACACGCAGCCAACACGCAGAAAACATGCAGCCAACACGCAGAGAGCATGCAGCCAACACGCAGAAAACATGCAGTGAACACGCAGAAAACGCGCAGAGAGCATGCAGCCAACACGCAGAAAACATGCAGCAAACACGCAGAAAACGCGCAGAGAGCATGCAGCCAACACGCAGAAAACATGCAGCCAACGCGCAGAGAACATGCAGCCAACACGCAGAAAACATGCAGCCAACACGCAGAAAACATGCAGCCAACACGCAGAAAACATGCAGCCAACACGCAGAAAACGCGCAGAGAGCATGCAGCCAACACGCAGAAAACATGCAGCCAACGCGCAGAGAGCATGCAGCCAACACGCAGAAAACATGCAGTGAACACGCAGAAAACGCGCAGAGAGCATGCAGCCAACACGCAGAAAACATGCAGCAAACACACAGAAAACGCGCAGAGAGCATGCAGCCAACACGCAGAAAACATGCAGCGGACACGCAGAAAACGCGCAGAGAGCATGCAGCCAACACGCAGAAAACATGCAGCGGACACGCAGAAAACGCGCAGAGAGCATGCAGCCAACACGCAGAAAACATGCAGCGGACACGCAGAAAACGCGCAGAGAGCATGCAGCCAACACGCAGAAAACATGCAGCGGACACGCAGAAAACGCGCAGAGAGCATGCAGCCAACACGCAGAAAACATGCAGCCAACACGCAGAAAACACGCAGCCAACACGCAGAAAACATGCAGCGAACACGCAGAAAATGCGCAGAGAGCATGCAGCCAACACGCAGCCAACACGCAGAAAACATGCAGCCAACACGCAGAAAACATGCAGCGGACACGCAACGAACATGCAGAAAACACGCAGAGAGCATGCAGCCAACACGCAGAAAACATGCAGCGGACACGCAGAGAACACGCAGAGAGCATGCAGCCAACACGCAGAAAACATTTCTGTTGCGGTGTGGGAACAGTGGAAAAACATTTCCACAGTTCCCACACTTCCCACTGTTTCCACTGTTCCCACACTTCCCACTGTTTCCACTGTTCCCAAACCTCCCACTGTTCCCACACTTCCCACTGTTCCCACACTTCCCACTGTTTCCACTGTTCCCAAACCTCCCACTGTTCCCACTGTTCCCAAACCTCCCACTGTTCCCACACTTCCCACTGTTTCCACTGTTCCCACACTTCCCACTGTTTCCACTGTTCCCACACTTCCCACTGTTTCCACTGTTCCCACACTTCCCACTGTTTCCACTGTTCCCACACTTCCCACTGTTCCCACTGTTCCCACACTTCCCACAGTTCCCACACTTCCCACTGTTCCCACACTTCCCACTGTTCCCACACTTCCCACAGTTCCCACACTTCCCACTGTTTCCACTGTTCCCACACTTCCCACTGTTCCCACACTTCCCACTGTTCCCACTGTTCCCACACTTCCCACTGTTTCCACTGTTCCCACACTTCCCACTGTTCCCACTGTTCCCACACTTCCCACTGTTCCCACACTTCCCACTGTTCCCACTTCCCACACTTCCCACTGTTTCCACTGTTCCCACACTTCCCACACTTCCCACTGTTCCCACACTTCCCACTGTTTCCACACTTCCCACTGTTTCCACTGTTCCCACACTTCCCACAGTTCCCACACTTCCCACTGTTTCCACTGTTCCCACACTTCCCACACTTCCCACTGTTCCCACACTTCCCACTGTTTCCACACTTCCCACTGTTCCCACACTTCCCACAGTTCCCACACTTCCCACACTTCCCACACTTCCCACTGTTCCCACTGTTCCCACACTTCCCACTGTTTCCACTGTTCCCACAGTTCCCACACTTCCCACTGTTTCCACTGTTCCCACAGTTCCCACACTTCCCACTGTTCCCACTGTTCCCAAACTTCCCACTGTTCCCACTGTTCCCACACTTCCCACTGTTCCCACACTTCCCACTGTTCCCACTGTTCCCACTTCTCACACTTCCCACTGTTCCCACTGTTCCCACACTTCCCACTGTTCCCACTTCCCACACTTCCCACTGTTCCCACACTTCCCACACTTCCCACTGTTCCCACACTTCCCACTGTTCCCACACTTCCCACACTTCCCACTGTTCCCACACTTCCCACTGTTCCTACAGTTCCCACACTTCCCACTGTTCCCACACTTCCCACTGTTCCTACAGTTCCCACACTTCCCACTGTTCCCACACTTCCCACTGTTCCTACAGTTCCCACACTTCCCACAGTTCCCACACTTCCCACTGTTCCTACAGTTCCCACACTTCCCACAGTTCCCACTCTTCCCACTGTTCCCACCTATTAGTCTGGATAGAAACGTTATGCAGTCAGATATTTGTGACAAACGACTTGAGCTGAGGGTGTCATGTCTGCCGTGTCCCGGCGGTATGCAGGAAGCTGAAGAAGTTGCTCCGCAAGAGGAAGACGGATTTGGACTCCAAGGAGGAGGAGGAGCTGAACAGGACTCTGCAGCGCCACGAGAAAGACCACCTGCTGGGTCCTTTTGTTGGCATCAACCCCGAGTACATGGAGATGAGTAAGGCTCCGCCTGCTGCTCTGTAACCACACGAGCCGCCAGAGTGGCGCTCTGGACCAGCGAACGCGTCCACGGCTCAGCCGGCACGTCCGCGGCTCAGATGTTTACACGATAGATTATTGATCAGCAAAGCTTTTAAACTAACCAGTGAAACGTTTCCATCATGTCAGTCAGTAACAGGAAGGAGCAGAAAGTCCTGGTGTCCAGGATGTCCATCACATACATACAGAGCTCCGCTGATCAATAATTCCCCTTTCTGAGTGTCAGCTGAGGCGGTGATGCCCTGCAGTGAGACAAAGCGCAGAGCAGGTGGTTCCATGCTGACAGCTGGAGGGAAAATGGATTGACAGTAGTCAAATTCCGGGTTTATTGATTAGGAGGACATGTTTAATCTGCTTTAAGCTGCTTTGTGAACTGTTGTGGTATTGTTTCCAGGCAGTGAGTAATCCTGGTTATGGTAGTTGCTTTTACTTTTATAATCCCCATAGAGGAGGAAGCTTCAGAGTAAATGTGGATTTCAGCTCTGCTGAGCTTCATTTAGCATTTTAGTGGACTGGAATAAAACGGCTGGAACGTCCTTCAGATTATCTGCTGTAGATGGAAACCCAGCGAGGTGCGGGGGTCCCGTTGTTCTGGATTAGTCCCGTTTGTCTTCAGAGACGTTTGGAAACCGTTTGGACTGAGCGTCTCGTTTTCTTGTTAAACGTCCTCTGGATGATTGTCCCCATCATGTCCCCTGTCCTGTCTCCCCAGTCATCCAGTTCGGGATGGTGACTCTGTTCGTGGCCTCCTTCCCTCTCGCTCCCCTCTTCGCTCTTCTGAATAACATCATCGAAATTCGCCTGGACGCCAAGAAGTTTGTGATGGAGCTGCGCCGGCCGATTGCAGCCAGAGCCAAGGACATCGGTAGGTTTCTTCCACACGGAAATCCAGGCGCGGACGCAGCACGGCGTCCGCGCAGGCGGCCTCCGCGCAGGCGGCGTCCGCGCAGGCGGCGTCAGATAGGTCAGGAGACGTGTCCAACATGGACGTTGTGTCTCCAGCTGTTTTTAGAGTCAGGAGGTTTTTATAAGCATGACTCTCAAAGCATTAAAGATAATCAGTGCTCTTCTACCTTTCCAGGTGAGTTAGACTTCCTGTGAACATCTGGATGCACATGTGCAACATGCTGGTTTCTATCACCGTTTATTTTCGGCTAGAAGCCAAACGAGGTCTGCCGACCCTCCTGGAGTGTTGGCGCCATCTGGTGGTGGTGTTACTGACCTGTTGACTGTTCTTCCCTGCAGGGATCTGGTATAACCTCTTGAGGGGCCTCAGCAAGGTCGCCGTCATCGTTAACGTAAGTCTGCGTTTATATTTTCAGTCGACGCACGTTGAGCTTTTCATGCTGTTTAAGCTTCACCAGGAGCTGCTGGTGCTCTCCATATGTCCCATTTCACTAACGCTTCCACTTGAGCAGCAGAAAGATTTCAGATGGAGGAGCATCTCCATGAGGTGCAGCTGTTTGTTCTGTGAGAAGGTCGGGGGTTAGTTCTTCACCTGATGAGCCGTTGTCCTCTCCAGGCTTTCGTCATCGCCTTCACCTCTGACTTCATCCCTCGGCTGGTCTACCAGTACACCTACAGTCCTGACGGCACCCTGCACGGCTTCGTCAATCACACTTTATCTTACTTCAACGTCAGCGACTTTGAGCCGGGAACAGCCCCCATGCAGCCAAACCACCTGGGCTACGGGGTCAAGGTGTGCAGGTAAGGTTCATTCAGCAGATTTCCTGGAAATAAATGATGGAATTCCACTGATTTTAGATAAATGTCCACAGTTCTTGTGCTCAGGTGGAAATATTGTTTGTGTTTCCAGATATAAGGACTACAGGGAGCCCCCCTGGTCCAGCACACCGTATGACCTGTCCAAAGAGTTCTGGGCCATTCTAGCCGTCCGCCTCGCCTTCGTCATTGTCTTTCAGGTTTGCAGCTACACACACAGACCACATGTTGAAGGATTTAACCTCACAAAGCAAACAAGTCATTTGTACAGATCATTTTAGAGCATCTGAGGGAAAAAATACCGTCACTGAGTTAAAAATGCCTCAAAACACTGTGAAGTCAGAGGTTTCTCCGAACCGTCACACTTCTGCAGCTAAACAAAGACACGGATGTAATCTGTTACTGTAGCTCCCCGTTTGTTTGTTTTTCAACGTATTATAATAATGTACATGTATTGTACTTCCACACACAGTTTTCTGAGCTTGCAGCTTATAAACAATTTGTGATGCATGGAGAGGTTTCATGCCAGTATGCAGGTTTCCAGCAGCTTGGGCTACATCGGCAGCCAACAGTTGATGGCATCCATGCCGTCAGTTAAGTAGGTGCATAAAATCAATAAATCCATCAACACTTTATTTATAAAACACTTTCATAAACCACAAAGTATCCAAAGTGCAGCAAAGATTAATAAAATAAATCAACATTAAAAGATTGAATAAAAAAAACTGTTAAATGGACAATGTATGACAAAAAAAAGGGGTAGAGGAGCTAGTAGTCCTGCTCTCCGGAGTTAAACGCCAATTTAAAAAGATGAGTTTTTAAAAGAGACATAAAACCACTCAAAGTCTTAGCAGACCTCCCAGAATGAGGGAGATTATTCCAGAATTTGGAGGCTGCTATAGAAAAGGCTCTTTCTCCCCGAGTCAGGAGTCGAGTCCTCAGGACCACTAAGAGCATCTGGTTCTCAGATCTCACAGAGCTCTGACAGGACGATGACGGTGCAGAAGCTCCGAAAGGTATGAAGGAGCCAGACCATTTAGACATTTAAAAACCAAAAGTAAAACTTTAAAAACTATTCTAAATGAGACAGGCAGCCAGTGAAGAGAACGCAGTACAGGGGTCGTGTGCTCACACCGTCTTTTCCCCGTTAACAGGCGGGCAGCTGAGTTCTGGAGCAGCTGTAAACGATGAAGGAGAGACTGGTTGGTCCCAGTATAAAGTGAGTTGCAGTAGTCCAGTCTAGAGAAAATAAAAGCATGAATGATCCTTTCCAGGACATCATGCGGAAGATTAGGCTTTACTTTAATGATAAGCCTTAAATTGTAAAAACTAGCCTGGACCACTGCACTGACCTGCTTATTGGTGTTGAAATTAAAATCAAAGAAAACCCTCCATCCATCTTCTGCCACTTATCCGGGGTCGGGTCACGGGGGCAGCAACCTAAGCAGGGAAGCCCAGACTTCCCTCTTCCCAGCCACATTTACCAACTCTGCGGGGGGATCCCGAGGCGTTCCCAGGCCAGCCGAGAGATATAATCCCTCCAGCGTGTCCTGGGTCTTCCCCGGGGTCTCCTCCCAGAGGGACGTGCCTGGAATCAGTTGACAGTTCCGCCCCCCTCTTCACCCGAGTGTCCAAGGCATGTGGCCGCAGGTCCAACGATACGACTACAAAATCCATCATGGAACTGCGGCCCAGGGAGTCCTGATGCCAGGTGTACATATGGACACTCTTATGTTGGAACATGGTGTTCGTTATGGACAATCCATGACGAGCACAGAAGTCCAATAACAAAACACTGTTTGGGTTCGGGGGGGGGGACCATGCCTCCCAATCACTCCCCTCCAGGTCTCACTGTCATTGCCCACGTGAGCATTGAAATCCCCCAGCAGAACAATGGAGTCCCCAGAAGGAGCACAAAGAAAAGATTTTTAATAAAAGGGTTAAAAGAGTCCAGGGAGCCAACAGCACTGCTGCGACCTGCCAGCAGGTCAGATTTCCCACAAGTTAAAACTTCAGTTTTGTTCTCATTTCTGCAGAGGAAGTTCACCTCCATCCATGTTCAAACAGTTCTGCAGGTTTTCTACACAGCAGGCTCCAACTGACTTTAAAGGAAAATAAACCTGAATGTCATCAGCATAGCAATGATTTGACACGTATTTTTTCAAGATGAACCCCAGCAGAAGTAAATAAAGAGAAAATAGGATGGGACCCAGGATGGAGCCTTGAGGTACCCCATGTTTAAGTGTTTTTTGCTTTTGGAGAGAACTGCCCAAGATGTACTGAAAAACTCCAGTTACATAAATAGGTCTCGAACCATTTGAGTAGTGTACCATTTAGACCTACACACTGCTGCAAACATGATAACAGAATATTATGATCTACTGTGTCAAAAGCAGCAGTGAGATCAAGAGTTAACACAGCAGAAGTTCCAGAATCAAAAGCAAATTAAAAGCAAATCAATGTAGACCCTGAGAAGAGCTGTCTCAGTACTGGGGCATGACTTAAAACCAGACTGAAACTTCTCGTGAATGCCGTGTAGGTCAAGGTGATCCTATAACTGAAGATAAAGCACCTTCTCTAAAATCTTAGAAAGAAACGGCAGCTTAGAAATGGGCCTAAAGTTTGACAGAACATCAGGGTCCAAGCTGTTGTTTTTAGGAAGAGGATGCAGAGCAGCATGCTGAAAGCATCTGGAGCACAACCTGAGAGAAGAGAGGCATTAACCAAACTGACTGCCCAGGGAGCTACAGCACTAAAAACCTCCTTCAGCAGACTAGCAGGGATACTGTCCCCAAGACGAGATGAAGGCCTCTGGTGCTGGATTATTTCAGAAGTCTGAGACATGGTAACAGGCTCAAAATGTTCTAAAACTGCAGGAGAAACACCTGGATTAGCAGGTCAGGGGTGCCGAGTGAAAGTTAGAATCTGACTGCACTCACTTTTTCAATCAAAGACTTTAAAAACCTTCACAAAGTAACACAGGAGTCGAGTGAGAGGAGTCATATGGCTCTAAAGGAGAGTTCAAATCATTAAAAAGAATTTGCGGCTTACTGATATTCAGAGATTGAGATAAACTGGCTTTTAGCCTTTTAAACAGCAACCTGATCCTCAGTTAAGTGATTTTTAAATATCTCCAAGGAAATACAAAGCTTGTCCTTCCATTTTCTCCCAGCGCAACAGCAGATGCGTCGAAGCGCACGCGTGTGTTCATTAAGCCACGGCTCTGAAGCTGGTTTACAGCGTTTACATTTAACGGAGCAATAGCTTCTAATATATCAGTACACACAGAATCAAAGACCTCCAGGGGTTTATCAATATTTCCTTCAGGTGGAAATCCACAGCAGGAAGCTCCAGCTCTGTAAACGCAGCAAAAAGGATGATGCAGTCTGTGTGTTAATCAGGCGATGGGAAAGCACAAGAGCACGCGAGCTAAAGACAGACCTGAAAAGATCAAACTTTAATAAAACAAGCAGAAATGCCAGCATCACAAATCCTAACCCAAATCTGCTGAACATTTCCATGTAAACCGAGAGTCGGGTCGAGGATGTGTCTCTTCTCATGTGCCGGATCCTTCACTAGTTGGAGCAAGTTGAAGGAGTTAAACTCAGGACGTCTTCGGTTAACAGCTTCGTCTCACTACACACATGAATGTTAAAGTCGCCACCAATCAAAATCCGATCATAATCCAGAACAATTCCTGACAATAAATTTGCAAAGTCCTGAAGAAGGGTTGATCAATTACCACATTACGGAGATTCGCATTTTATCTCCACAAGCTGAACTTTAAAGCTGGAGAAACTGTCTGCTGGAAGTTGCCGACATGAGAAGCTGGATCCGAACACTGCGGCGGCTCCTCCACCTTTTGCCTGCAGTCCGAGGGACGCTGAGGAATCCGCAACCAGGAGGAAGACATCCTGAGAACGGCGTGAACTCGCCAGGTTTCTGTCAGAAACACAAAATCCAACTAACGCAAAGAGAAAAGGTCATTCAGAATAAAAGTTTTGTTCCGAGTCATTTTACCTTCAAAGTGCCGTCACGAAATTCTGCTTGAGTGAAAAGACTCCAAAATGGGCTCTGCTTCACGACTGTCCTCTGCAAACACACGTTGGGGATTTTTTAGGGGTTTGGTAAAAACCATAAAGGCACACTTCTCCTGATCAAGTCAAACATTTGGACACACACACTGCACAAAGATGGAAGAAGTTTACTATTGCAGAACAAACACAAAGAAATGCATGTTTTAATGCGTCAAACGCTTGTTCCCATAGTAACCACTCGGTCCAACCAAGCTATGCAGGCCTCTGAATTCAGGTCTAAAAAAGTTTCAGGCTCAAACAGTCGGTGTCCTTTCTGTGAACTCTTCATGTTTTGTCTTGCAGAACGTCGTCATGCTTATGAGCGACTTCGTGGACTGGCTGATCCCAGACATCCCGAAGAACATCAGCCTGCAGATGCACAAAGAGAAGGTCCTCATGGTGGAGCTGTTCATGAAGGAAGAGCAGGGTAAAACCATAGCAGCACAGGGCAGCCAGAGCCAGGACAACGGCACAGACAAGCCGAGTCCTGTACAGCCGCGTCCTCGCCACGCCCGGGCCGGCTGGTAAAGGCTACCATGGAAGCGCGCTGCCAGTTTTGCATCTCCTGCAAAGCTTCTGCTGCGTTTACATGATTTTAGTTTGCGGGACTGAAGCTTCCATCCCTCCCCTGAAGCTCCACAGATTTCACCTTTTACCAGAATTTGACACAGAAAGGACAAATCTCTGCGTCAGAATTGTTTCAGAGTTAAAGTTCACCTGAGGAGGTGCTGCCCGACTGCACCTGCAGCCGAGCATGACTTATTTTACCACACACCTCTCCCATCGGACATGAACGCACCTTTTTTCTTTTTTAATGAAGACAGCTGACATTAATCCGTCCAAACGGTCCTTCTGATCAAATATTTCTCATGTTATCAGAAGGATGCAACACGAAGCAGAATTCTGTCATTTTTATGGGTTTGTTTGTTTTTTGCACAGCTGTGAACAAATCCATGAAATTGTTGCTGACATGCAACATGGCCTGATGCATGTTTTAGGATTTGGGAATAAACACCGTGAGTGAGGAGAGATCGGACCGTTGGGATTTCTGCAAACACAATCCCAGACGGTCATTCCAAGAAACTGGAAACCTTGCAGCTGGAAGAGTCGAGACATCCATGTTCATCATCTCCATCTTCCTAAACAGAATTTTTAGTTTAGCCGCACTACACTCTTACCTGGGTAGAAACTAGCCTTGCATTTGTTCAGACTGGTCTTTACAAATGGTCATGAACATGAATGATAAGGAACTCTGGACCCACTGAGCACAACAGGAGCTCTCACTGCGATCCCTGTAGAGCCTCAAAGCCAAACTCAACTCTGAAAGGTTTCCTTGTGTGCCGGGTGAGAAGAGTAGAAAGTAGGTTTTATCAGACATCCTGCTGCTGGGAGGAATCAGCTGCTCACAGGACAGACTGGAAAAAGCAGAAGAAGCCCTGAAATACTGCAAAATCCACCTGTACATGTTGAACGCCATCTGAAAGGTTTCATCGCCCGCTTCAGGAGTTTTTCCTGGAGGTGTGTGAGGAGAGATGTACATCTGACTCACACTGCTTTCAGGAATCAAACGGGACAAAATCCACTGAGCCAGAAGGAGACGTTCAGAAGTTTCCTTTGGTGTTCGGTCCGTTCCAGGAGTTTCCTCCTGCTCCCCTGGCTGAGACGTCAGCTTCCAGCCGCGCTCACAGGCCAGCTTCAGTCGCGGACACTTTAGATCCGCTCGTCCGCCGTGAGGAAACGTCTGACACACACACCGCGTCTCAGACACACACACACACTGCGTCTCAGACACACACACACCGCGTCTCAGACACACACCGCGTCTCAGACACACACACACACTGCGTCTCAGACACACACCGCGTCTCAGACACACACACACACCGCGTCTCAGACACACACACACACACACCGCGTCTCAGACACACACACACACTGCGTCTCAGACACACACTGCGTCTCAGACACACACACACACCGCGTCTCAGACACACACACACACTGCGTCTCAGACACACACACACACCGCGTCTCAGACACACACACACACCGCGTCTCAGACACACACACACACACCGCGTCTCAGACACACACCGCGTCTCAGACACACACACACACTGCGTCTCAGACACACACTGCGTCTCAGACACACACTGCGTCTCAGACACACACTGCGTCTCAGACACACACACACACCGCGTCTCAGACACACACACACACCGCGTCTCAGACACACACACACACACACACCGCGTCTCAGACACACACACACACTGCGTCTCAGACACACACTGCGTCTCAGACACACACACACACCGCGTCTCAGACACACACACACACACCGCGTCTCAGACACACACACACACACCGCGTCTCAGACACACACACACACCGCGTCTCAGACACACACACACACTGCGTCTCAGACACACACTGCGTCTCAGACACACACACACACTGCGTCTCAGACACACACACACACCGCGTCTCAGACACACACACACACCGCGTCTCAGACACACACACACACACTGCGTCTCAGACACACACACACACACACTGCATCTCAGACACACACACACACACACTGCATCTCAGACACACACACACACACACTGCGTCTCAGACACACACACACACTGCGTCTCAGACACACACACACACTGCGTCTCAGACACACACACACACACCGCGTCTCAGACACACACTGCGTCTCAGACACACACACACACACTGCGTCTCAGACACACACTGCGTCTCAGACACACACACTACGTCTGGTGTGTAAATGACGTTGCAGCAGGTATAATCTCAGTGTGAAGCCATGGAACCTTTTCTGTGTGTGTGTGTGTGTGTGTGTGTGTGTGTGTGTGTGTGTGTGTGTGTGTGTGTGTGTGTGTGTGAGACACGGCTGTGGGAGGATGCTGGTGGTACGACGCGACGCCGGCGTCCTGCTCGGTGGGTTGATGCCGACCAGGCGGACCACAATCTGCCGGCTGACCAGCATGACGAGTGTTACTGGTCTGTGTTAAACCTGGAAAAAGAACTTTTGAAACATTATTTTAATCTTGTAGACGATGTGAGGTATTTTTATCTTTTCCTCCACAAAGACTGAAGGATGTTTGGCGCTCGGTGTGTAAAACTGCTGAAGCTTGGACGTCTTCTGGGCGGAAACCCTGCTGAACGATGCAAACTGGGCTCAGACTGGTGGGGTGTACTGTTCCATAGCCGTCCCAGGTCAGCGGGGTGTGTGGACGTTCTGTGTTCAGTGACATGTGTGAGACTTGAACCGCCTGCTGGGCTTTTATAAACGTATTATAAACCATATTTTAATCAAACCTTTGAATAAATGTTGAATGAAATTTGAAGTTTTCTTTGCTGTTTCTGAGAAGATGTTTGGGAAAGGTCCTGCTGGTTGTTTCCAGTGACGTTGCTAAAACCTCAGGAGAAACCCTGATCTGTTTCAGCAGACTGGAGACCGGATGGGTCTGGTCTGCACATCCAGATAAATGTTCTGTAGAAACTAAAGTATGTTCATCTCTGAAAGTAAAGTAAAGTATCATCTCTGAAAGGGTGTACTTGCATTATTATGGCATTATTGTTATTTAAGTTGAAAATTGTCTCAAAATGAAAACAATAATCGCTTAGCGCAATATTATCGTCCATCGCAATCATTTCTGAGACAATTAACCGCATGGCAGAATTAGTTCCGGTGACAGGCCTACATACACCCTCTTCTAAAGCCTGGGAGGCTGCTTTTACAGGTACAACTAGGAAATCACTCGGAGAGCGCAAACCTCCGCCAAGGCCTTTAAAAAGTTCCTGGATCCAAACGGCGATCCGGATCACAAGCAAACATAATTCAGTTCTTCCTTTTCACATTTTCAACAAGTCCTGAAAACGTCATGGAAATCCGTCCACAGCAGATGTTGCAGAAACGCCGGGTAAAACATGACCTTAGAGGAGCTAAACATCCCGACACGCGTAGCTTCATCGTCCAGCAGCTCAAACTCAACTCTGAAAGGTTTCCTTGTGTGCCGGGTGAGAAGAGTAGAAAGTAGGTTTTATCAGACATCCTGCTGCTGGGAGGAATCAGCTGCTCACAGGACAGACTGGAAAAAGCAGAAGAAGCCCTGAAAGACTGCAAAATCCACCTGTACATGTTGAACGCCATCTGAAAGGTTTCATCGCCCGCTTCAGGAGTTTTTCCTGGAGGTGTGTGAGGAGAGATGTACATCTGACTCACACTGCTTTCAGGAATCAAACGGGACAAAATCCACTGAGCCAGAAGGAGACGTTCAGAAGTTTCCTTTGGTGTTCGGTCCGTTCCAGGAGTTTCCTCCTGCTCCCCTGGCTGAGACGTCAGCTTCCAGCCGCGCTCACAGGCCAGCTTCAGTCGCGGACACTTTAGATCCGCTCGTCCGCCGTGAGGAAACGTCTGACACACACACACACACACTGCGTCTCAGACACACACACACACACACTGCGTCTCAGACACACACACACGCTACGTCTGGTGTGTAAATGACGTTGCAGCAGGTATAATCTCAGTGTGAAGCCATGGAACCTTTTCTGTGTGTGTGTGTGTGTGTGTGTGTGTGTGTGTGTGTGTGTGTGTGTGTGTGTGTGAGACGCGGCTGTGGGAGGATGCTGGTGGTACGACGCGACGCCGGCGTCCTGCTCGGTGGGTTGATGCCGACCAGGCGGACCACAATCTGCCGGCTGACCAGCATGACGAGTGTTACTGGTCTGTGTTAAACCTGGAAAAAGAACTTTTGAAACATTATTTTAATCTTGTAGACGATGTGAGGTATTTTTATCTTTTCCTCCACAAAGACTGAAGGATGTTTGGCGCTCGGTGTGTAAAACTGCTGAAGCTTGGACGTCTTCTGGGCGGAAACCCTGCTGAACGATGCAAACTGGGCTCAGACTGGTGGGGTGTACTGTTCCATAGCCGTCCCAGGTCAGCGGGGTGTGTGGACGTTCTGTGTTCAGTGACATGTGTGAGACTTGAACCGCCTGCTGGGCTTTTATAAACGAATTGTAATAGGATTTCTGTTTATCACGCTGCCACCACCTTTGTTAACCCGGTCTGGTCCGGTGTCAGAGGCAAGAGAGTACCCACCACACCAGTTTATAAGTATACACAACAACCTTTATTAGAAAAATGTTGATCCGGAAAAAAATGTCTGGGACCTGCAGATGAGATAAAGGAGTCAGTAGGCAGAGCACTACACCACGTTCTGCGAGCCAACACTGCAAACCAAAAAGGAGCTATTAACACCCAAAGAGGCACACAAAGACAGCTGCACAGCAACACCACACAGCACACTAGGGGGATTCGCCAAACACCCCCCCTTTAAGGACCACTGCAACACCACGTAGGTCACGCCCACATATGACGTCAGAAAGGTAAAGTGTTGCTCGGCTGACTGACCGCCTGAAATGACAGCTCCCAGACTTATAACAGATATAAAAACTGTTAGTAAGAGTTATAAACAAATACAAAACAAAGTTATAAGAATAAAAAAATAGTGACTTATCCCGCCCCGGTCTGACGACGCGACCCTCCCGTGGGGCGGAAGGATTAAAGTCTGCCGGACCCCGCGGTGTTGCGGCTCCTGCCACGAAGGGCGAACTGGCAGGCCTGATCCGCTCTCTGTGTCTTTGCGGGGGTTCAGTTGTCAAAACAGCTCGGAGGTGCACCGGCCAGGCACTAATCCCCGGACCCAAACTACCTAAAGGAGGCATCCAGCCTCCCCTCCTAATCGCAGGAACGCAGCTCCCCTAGTCAGCTGTCTTCGCTGCCAGCAGCACTATAAGCTGCGAACAGCACCCCCCCCCCCCCCCACCAGAGTTCCGCCACGTACACAGCCGCTGAGCTCGGACAGTGCTTGTCAAACGCCGACAGCCACGCCGTCGTCCACCCCCCCGTCGCTCCTCTCAGTCTCTCCTTTTCTCTCCTCTGCTGCAGCCGCAAATCCATCTCCCCCCCCCCCCCCCCCCCCCAGGTGAGCAGCATCAGTGATCAACTTCTCGTCCGACACACCCACATTACAGTATTATAAACCATATTTTAATCAAACCTTTGAATAAATGTTGAATGAAATTTGAAGTTTTCTTTGCTGTTTCTGAAAAGATGTTTGGGAAAGGTCCTGCTGGTTGTTTCTCAGAACAAGCTGCATCTTTCTGAGTTGTGATGAAAATAAAAACAAAGAAAAGCTGCACATTGGGTTTTACCAAATGATTTTCCACCTAATGTGTCGGTCCGGGCCGCAGCGGATGACTGGCTGCATACGGTCCCAGTAAAGCACAAATAAGCTGCTGCGACGTGAAGACTGGGTGAGACGACCTCCTTTCATGGACTTTTTCCACATTTGTATTAATAATGGCAAAGCCTTCAGACTGACCTGCTTCCATCTCTGGTACTTGTTGATGAGTGAGTTGCATGTAAAACTGACTGATATTTTGCAGATTCTTTAGTTTAGTTCTTGTGTAATGTATTCCAATAAACGGGATGGGCTGCCTGCTATGGGTGTATGTACATGCATTTCATTCTTGCCTCTGTTTTCATGCTTTAAACAGCCTTTTTAAAGTGAATTTGCAGACATGCCTTGTAATGGGGGGGGGGGGTAGTCTAACAGAATCACATCCTCTACTGATGTGCTGCTCCTGGACCAGTTGGTTCAAAGAACCAGTTCCCTGCAGGGAGACGAATCTCCAGAGGGGAGCAACATGAGTTTTATTCTGCCAGTTTGTAGAGGCTGTTGGGTGGTGGTCGGTGGCGGGTCCAGGGCATACGGCGTATCCCTCAGCCTGTCGCATGAAGCTAATTAATCACAAGACAAGAAAATATGTGCGCAATTAGTTTGCCGAACCAAATAATTTTATTTTAAATCGTTTCTCTTTTTCCTCCCGAGTGTCACATTTGTTTTAAGACAATTATAACTAAACTCTGCAATACAACAAGCTTCCATCTGTACTTAAAACACAACCATCAACTGCAGTTTTCCCAGCTGGGAAAAAGACCTCAAACAGGGTAGCTCCATCTTCCCTACTGTCCACCATCACTGGGGTGTCTAACCGACAGATTAACCACCAACAGGACAGTGCAACATGGTGGGCATTCAGACATCCTGGTAGGTAAGGCGACGCTGTCCTTTAATGTTGTTCAAAAGGCGACATTTTGAAAAATGTTGCAAACATTTCACAGCCAGTATGAATGACCTGGATGAACGTTCATGTTACAAATGGCACTTCCACAACTTTACAATGACATTTTACCATTCCACCTCTGGTCCAGTCCACACATGTCCCCTTATACGACCACAGACTGTGTAACTGTGTTACATGGTGTTTAGAGACCAGGGGCCTCATTTATCAACCTGTGCGTAGCAACGCTGACTGCAGGCGGCGTACGCACGGACAACAGGAAATGCGGCGCAAAGAAACTTCACGATTTACAAAGCAGCACGTCCCACGCCTGTTTCCTTCATAAATCAGGATCAACAGTAAATGTTGCCACATGAAGGAACATCTGGCCACGCCCACATGTTGGCCATAACAGGTCAGGTGAACACCCTGATAAATATTAATCCATCTCATTTCCATGACAGTTCTGCAGGAAAAAAGCCAAAAAGAGGAATTTTTGGGAAATGAGGAAGAAATTCTAACAGATAAAGTTGTAAAATGTAAAAGTATTTTATCTGGTGGAGACGGGATGGACATCAGCACCAGCAGAAAGACAGAGGAGGTCAGCAGGGGACAGATGCTGTCAGCGTCTCATCAGACCACCGGACTTATCCAGAAAGGACAAATAAAGTGGTCAGACAATAAAATGTAGGGAGAAAGTGCATCTTGGTCCACAGGAGGAGGAAGGGGGGGCGCTGCCCACTCCCACAGATTAGAAGCTGGCGGGAAAATGAAGGAGTCCAGAGATACGCTGGAACAAAATGCTCCAGATGATGCTGGAAGTGCTTCATTCCTTGGTTTCAGATTATAAAATGAACGGACATAAATGAGACGTCTCTGACTCCAGTTTATTTACTGGGAACATACTGGTGTTCCTGTGTGTCCCAGCTGGGTTGCAGCGCTGCAGAGAGGGGGGGCAGTGGTTCCACCTTGTGTCCTAGCTGCGGTGTCCTCGCAGAGGAACCAATAATCACCATGAAGGAGGAGGTGCAGGAGATGGAGAGAAATAAACACCACCCTGACAGAAACCACACTAAAGATAAACTTGTGAATAAATGAGAATTCTCCACCTCTGATGTGTTGCATCACTTCTAGACGTAAAGCAGCAGCGTTTGGTTCCAACGTGAGAGGATGATTGACAACACAATCATTCAGATTGGATGATTGATCAGGTGAACGCAGGTGAAGCGCTGACGTCATTTAGTAGCATGTTATGTAGCGTCTCCACTATCTGCAGACATCTGCAGCTGTACAACAGGTTTCCTCCTGGGCATGGAGGCACCTCCACCTGCCTCCATCTGCCCGATGGCCGCTACACCACGTCTGGCTGTGGAGAACATCGTTCTGTTCCTCTGCTCTGGGTTGGGAAAAGGAGCGGACCCGACCTGTCAGTCCCTTCCCTTTGGAAGGTGCCGGACTGGAGTCCAGAGTCTCCATGTTCCATGTCCACCAGCAGGGACAGATAAGCCACGTTGGGGAGCATTTTATCTCCATCCATCACTTCATGTTCTGTATCTGCAGGTGGAGGAAACACCTGAGCAGCCTGATGATGGGCTGTTGTCATGGCGACACGTCATTTTAATGCAATTATTCATTTAGACTTTTATTATTAATGCAGCTTCTGTATGACTTAACTGTGTGAAATGGTTTTTCTAACATGTAGAACTGCTTGGTTTCAGAACAGATTTTAGTGGTTGATGTTTTATTGGTGGAGGAACAATATCAAATGTGCGTTTTTTGTTTTTTTTTTTGCAGATGCTGTTAATATTACAATATTATACACAATATTATGTACAATATTATACATAAAGGTTTATATTTGATTTTGAACAAATGTCTCAAATTTCACACCATTTCTTTGCTTTTATTTTCTGCCTTTGGTGTCGCCGTTTCCCGTTTCTCCAGATGTTGTCGTACGCCGGGGTCAGAGTTGGCGTGGAGGTCGGGACGTTTTACCGCCAAGTCGTGTTTCCATAAATCCCAAAAGTTGACTATACTTGGCGTACGCCGGGTTTGGTGCGACAGCTTCGTAAATGAGGCCCCAGATGTTCCAGATAACCACGTTGCTAAAATCTCAGGAGAAACCCTGATCTGTTTCAACAGACTGGAGACCGGATGGGTCTGGTCTGCACATCCAGATAAATGTAAACTTGATAGTACCCTCTTCCTGAGGGACCAGTAGCCACTGGCTGTGGCCCGCTAGGGGGGGGGGGGGGGGGGGGGGGGCTGAGAAAATGAGTAAATCATCAGATCAGAATTACGTTTGATGAAAATATCAAATAGTTCAATGGTTTGTAACAAAAAATGTCAGGGTGGAGTGACCAAATTGTTTACTGAGCTTAAAAATGGAATTTAAAAATCTCCAAGGTGATATAATCACATGTAAAATAGTTTTTACACCTGATTTCCATTTCCCTCCCTGCGCTCTGTTATCATAATGCCCCCCCCCCCCCCCCCCCCCTGTCAGCCAGCAGGAGGAAGAGGAGGAAGAGGAGGAAGGCAAGGCGCTACACGCTGAGAGACCAGAGGAACCCGTGTGGTGTTGGCGCAGGAAGGATCCATGCTGCACGGCGAGACTTCCCTCAGCACCACATCCAAAGCTGGAAACACCCCGACGGGTCGCTACAACAAACACCATCTCCTCTCGGCCATGGTCGCAGACTGCGAGCCGGGAAAAGCAAGATGGCGGCAGCATCGCCACCTGAAGGGTCAGAAAACCAGACGATGGGAAAAACACGCTGAAGGACTAAAAGCCGAACAAACCAAACAGATCCGTGAAAAACCGAACGTTTAATGAGTCGGCCAGGAAGTCCCGAAACATTCGACTTTCTACGGGAACGAAGAGGCGACCAACCGCACGGAGCCGCCGGCTGGGGGGCGCGGTGGTGGTGACCAACAGCACGGAGCCGCCGGCTGGGGGGCGCGGTGGTGGTGACCAACAGCACGGAGCCGCCGGCTGGGGGGCGCGGTGGTGGTGACCAACAGCACGGAGCCGCCGGCTGGGGGGCGCGGTGGTGGTGACCAACAGCACGGAGCCGCCGGCTGGGGGGCGCGGTGGTGGTGACCAACAGCACGGAGCCGCCGGCTGGGGGGCGCGGTGGTGGTGACCAACAGCACGGAGCCGCCGGCTGGGGGGCGCGGTGGTGGCGACCAACAGCACGGAGCCGCCGGCTGGGGGGCGCGGTGGTGGCGACCAACAGCACGGAGCCGCCGGCTGGGGGGGCGCGGTGGTGGCGACCAACAGCACGGAGCCGCCGGCTGGGGGGCGCGGTGGTGGCGACCAACAGCACGGAGCCGCCGGCTGGGGGGCGCGGTGGTGGCGACCAACCGCACGGAGCCGCCGGCTGGGGGGGGCGCGGTGGTGGTGACCAACCGCACGGAGCCGCCGGCTGGGGGGCGCGGTGGTGGTGACCAACCGCACGGAGCCGCCGGCTGGGGGGGCGCGGTGGTGGCGACCAACAGCACGGAGCCGCCGGCTGGGGGGCGCGGTGGTGGCGACCAACAGCACAGAGCCGCCGGCTGGGGGGCGCGGTGGTGGCGACCAACAGCACAGAGCCGCCGGCTGGGGGGCGCGGTGGTGGCGACCAACAGCACAGAGCCGCCGGCTGGGGGGCGCGGTGGTGGCGACCAACAGCACAGAGCCGCCGGCTGGGGGGCGCGGTGGTGACGACCAACCGCACAGAGCCACTGGCTGGGGGGCCAGGTGGGCGGGATGGCGACCAACCGCACAGAGCCACTGGTTGGGGGGCCAGGTGGGCGTGGTGGCGGCGACCAACCGCACAGAGCCACTGGTTTGGGGGCCAGGTGGGCGGGATGGCGACCAACCGCACAGAGCCACTGGTTGGGGGGCCAGGTGGGCGGGATGGCGACCAACCGCACAGAGCCACTGGTTGGGGGGCCAGGTGGGCGGTGGTGACGACCAACCGCACAGAGCCACTGGTTGGGGGGCCAGGTGGGCGTGGTGGCGGCGACCAACCGCACAGAGCCACTGGTTTGGGGGCCAGGTGGGCGGGATGGCGACCAACCGCACAGAGCCACTGGTTGGGGGGCCAGGTGGGCGGGATGGCGACCAACCGCACAGAGCCACTGGCTGGGGGGCCAGGTGGGCGTGGTGGTGGCGACCAACCGCACGGAGCCGCCAGGTGGGCATGGTGGCGAAAAACCGCACGGAGCTGCCGGCTTGGGGGCCAGGTGGGCGTAGAGGAAGAAACATGATGGATCTGATTGATTATCTGTGGGTGTGTTCAGTTCGTCTAAAGCTCTGATCATCAGTGAGATTTATCAATACTTCATCTGCCAGTCAGTTTCTGATTTTATCAATAACTCCACATAAAGCAAAACATTTGTTTTCATATCTGAGTTTTACGCCATAAAACAGAAAGGGCTTCTTCCAGGTCACATGATCATGGCAGCCTATCAGGAGTCAGGATGTCATGATGATGATGATGA
Organism: Telmatherina bonti; assembly: GCF_933228915.1. Taxonomy (NCBI): domain Eukaryota; kingdom Metazoa; phylum Chordata; class Actinopteri; order Atheriniformes; family Telmatherinidae; genus Telmatherina; species Telmatherina bonti. The sequence continues at coordinate 4,255,456 of NC_136619.1, read as the reverse complement.
TGATGATGGTGAAGGGGAAATTACCATAAACTGGAGGTACTTGTAGGAGGAGACAGAAGGAGGCAGCAGGAGGCGACAGCAAGAGGAGGAGACAGCAGGAGGAGACAGCAGCAGGAGGAGGAGACAGCCGCAGGAGGAGGAGGCAGCAGCAGGAGGAGGAGGCAGCAGGAGGAGGAGGAGGCAGCAGCAGGAGGAGGAGGCAGCAGGAGGAGGAGACAGCAGCAGGAGGAGGAGGCAGCAGGAGGAGGAGGCAGCAGCAGGAGGAGGAGACAGCAGCAGGAGGAGGAGACAGCCGCAGGAGGAGGAGGCAGCAGCAGGAGGAGGAGGCAGCAGCAGGAGGAGGAGGCAGCCGCAGGAGGAGGAGGCAGCAGCAGGAGGAGGTGACAGCAGCAGGAGGAGGAGACAGCCGCAGGAGGAGGTGACAGCAGCAGGAGGAGGAGGCAGCCGCAGGAGGAGGAGGCAGCAGCAGGAGGAGGTGACAGCAGCAGGAGGAGGAGACAGCCGCAGGAGGAGGAGACAGCAGCAGGAGGAGGAGACAGCCGCAGGAGGAGGAGGCAGCAGCAGGAGGAGGAGGCAGCAGGAGGAGGAGGCAGCAGCAGGAGGAGGAGGCAGCAGGAGGAGGAGGCAGCAGCAGGAGGAGGAGGCAGCAGGAGGAGGAGGAGGCAGCAGGAGGAGGAGGCAGCAGGAGGAGGAGACAGCAGCAGGAGGAGGTGACAGCAGCAGGAGGAGGAGACAGCCGCAGGAGGAGGAGGCAGCAGCAGGAGGAGGAGGCAGCAGCAGGAGGAGGAGGCAGCAGGAGGAGGAGACAGCAGCAGGAGGAGGTGACAGCAGCAGGAGGAGGTGACAGCAGCAGGAGGAGGAGACAGCCGCAGGAGGAGGAGGCAGCAGGAGGAGGAGACAGCAGCAGGAGGAGGAGGAGGAGGAGGAGGCAGCAGGAGGAGGAGACAGCCGCAGGAGGAGGAGGCAGCAGCAGGAGGAGGAGACAGCAGGAGGAGGATGCAGCAGGAGGAGGAGACAGCAGCAGGAGGAGGAGGAGGAGGAGGAGGCAGCAGGAGGAGGAGACAGCCGCAGGAGGAGGAGGCAGCAGCAGGAGGAGGAGACAGCAGGAGGAGGATGCAGCAGGAGGAGACAGCAGCAGGAGGAGACAGCAGGAGGAGGCGACAGCAGGAGGAGGATGCAGCAGGAGGAGGATGCAGCAGGAGGTGACAGCAGGAGGAGGAGACAGCCGCAGGAGGAGGAGGCAGCAGCAGGAGGAGGAGGCAGCAGCAGGAGGAGGAGGAGGCAGCAGGAGGAGGAGTCAGCAGGAGGAGGAGACAACAGGAGGAGGATGCAGCAGGAGGTGACAGCAGGAGGAGGAGACAGCAGGAGGAGGATGCAGCAGGAGGAGACAGCAGGAGGAGGCGACAGCAGGAGGAGGAGACAGCAGGAGGAGGAGACAGCCGCAGGAGGAGGAGGCAGCAGCAGGAGGAGGAGGAGGAGGAGACAGCAGGAGGAGGAGGAGACAGCCGCAGGAGGAGGAGGCAGCAGCAGGAGGAGGAGGCAGCAGGAGGAGGAGGCAGCAGGAGGAGGAGGAGACAGCCGCAGGAGGAGGAGGAGGCAGCAGGAGGAGGAGGAGGAGGCAGCAGGAGGAGGAGGAGACAGCCGCAGGAGGAGGAGGCAGCAGGAGGAGGAGGAGGCAGCAGGAGGAGGAGGAGGAGGCAGCAGCAGGAGGAGGAGGCAGCAGGAGGAGGAGGAGACAGCCGCAGGAGGAGGAGGCAGCAGCAGGAGGAGGAGGAGGAGGAGGAGGCAGCAGGAGGAGGAGACAGCAGCCCGCACGTTGAAGGCGGAAGTGAAAGTAAAAGCTCCTCCTCGCGAGCTCCAGTGGATGTTGGGTTTACGAGGGACAGATGAGCGGAATGCGGTTTAACTCCGTCCTGCTGGACATCTCCGGCCAGCTGGACGCTGGAAACCTGGACAAGCTGAAGTTTCTGACCCGAGACGTGATCAGAAAGAAGGAAGCGGAGGACGTGGAGACCGGACACAAACTGTTTGAGCTCCTGACGGAGAGAGGCCTCCTGGCGGAGGACCACACGGACTACCTGTCCACACTCCTCAGGAAGATCCACCGGGACGACCTGGCGGACAAACTGAACAGCTTCCACAGCGCGTTTGGTTCAGTGGAGAGCGACCTGGACGCCACGGAGAGAGGTAACGTGACCATGCGTCTTACGTCACGGTGGTGACATCATCAGGGCCGGTGGACTGGCGGTTCAAACTCATACACACATGCAGAGCTTCAGTCAGTTAGCCTGTTTCAGGGAATTGTTCACAACTAAAACAAACGTTTGTTATTGAAGAAAACAGATAACGCTTTTTGTTTTGTTGTTTTGTTTTTGTGGTTGTTGTTCGTGGAATTAACGCAGCTTCCGGTCACTGCTGCCATACGTCAACACGTCCGCCATCTTGGTGGGGGCAGCTAGCTAAGTAGCTAGCAGCGGTGTTGTTTATAAAACTGATTAAATGTTCAATCCTTGTTTTTGTTTTTCAGCTGATTGGATCAGATTTTATGTTCATCAGTCGTCTCTGGCAGATGAGTGTTGATGTTTTATTGACATCAACTTAAAACATAATGTGGGGGGAAATTAGAGAAAAACTTAACAGCAGCAACGCTGATGCCGCTATCTATGCCATGCCATGTGATTTATTAAGGATTTGACTACAGTCTGATTCAGTTTAATACAATTCATAATGTGATTATAAATGATTCAACACAGAAGTCACACACCTCATCTGGTTTCTAAATAACACATATTTTTCTTTCGTTCGCTGTAAAAGGATGGATTTGGTAGATTAGTTTTCCATGAAACAAACCCATAAATCCAACTTTTTAAAGGGGATGCAGTTCAGCATGGCGCAGACAGGATTGATTTGTAATCAAATCCTCTACTTGTACATTTATTTCAGCCCTTTCCTCTTGAATATATATTTTCAATACACATGGACCACAGATAAACTATGTAATAATCAATGTAAGCATTGGTCTTACCGGTGCAGTTTAGGCAGCAGCTGATATTAATGTTGACTGAGACCATGTCCACACGTAGCCGGGTTTCTGTAAAACTGAAATGCTCCGTCCTCTGGCCAGTAAAACACTGAGTCCATACACAAAAACAAAACAAATAGTAATATTGTACATGCACAGAAACTAATGAATTCCACAAACAGGCTGTAAACTGTTCATATCAACATGTTTTATTTTGTTTTTTGTTAACTTTATTTTCCTGTTTTGGTCCGTTTTATTGTAGCATGAAGGTAAAACATAAAAACGTATAACGTGTTGTCAAAAAAACTCCATTCAACATAGATTTTATGCCAGAACATGACTGGGACGTGTGTTTTAAAGGAGCTGTGCAGGCCAACCTGCACTATTTGATGCTGAATCACATTCAGCTGTTGTTGTTTACTCGCTGTCCCCTTTACCGCCTCCATTCTTCACTAATACCAAACCAACCAATCACATGCCAGCATGCAGTCAGGTAGCCATGGTGAGGACAACTTGCTGAGTCCAAACTGAGCATCAGAATGAGGAAGAAAGAGGATTTAAGCTTGTTGGTCTGAGTATTTACTGAGAATTGAACCCACAACCATCTCTAGGCTTTACAGAGAACGTCTGGAAAGCCTTATCCAGATGTTCATGTCAGAGATCAGAGGAGGAACAACCAAGTTCCTGTTGTCTCCAATTGCCAATCAGCTGCTGCGGGAGTCACCTTCACCTGCAGACTCATTTGCATATTTAGTGTTTCTTTTAGAAAAGAAACAACGAGGTCTCGCAGTCATTTCTCTGTATGACGGAATGATTGCACATATTAACTTTTAAAATGTTATGATCTATCCACCTTCTAACATCTGAGACACAGAAGTTTTTTTTTTTTTAATCTGAGGGGTGGGCGGGGCCAGCAGACGACAGGGATCATTCAACTTGACATTTTCCATTGGAGGACGATCCATACTCTATTATCTATTATCCATACTCTGTCTACAAGAGGGGGGATAGCCAAGAAAACAAAAAGAAATGATAACCAGGAGAAAATCTGTCTGTCCGTCCGGTGAACTTGTACCTGACCATGTTGATAACGGTAACCTGCAGAACAAACTCCAAACACTCAGTCTGACCTGTTTTTTCTCCCTCAGCCAAACTAGACGCTGCTTCGGTGGTGATTGCAGAGAATCTGGGAAGGAACTGGCGTAAACTGGGCCGCAAACTGCATCTGACTGAGGTGAAGCTGGAGTGCGTCTCCAAAAGACATCCCACAGATCTGGAGGAAACGACCATGGAGCTGCTGAAGGAGTGGAGGAAGAGTCGAGGAGCCGAGGCCCGAACGGAGGAACTGATCCAAGCGCTGCGGCTCTGTCACTTCAACCTCACGGCTGATAAGGTGGAGGGAAGACTGAAAGACCTGTGAGGCTGATGGGGGTTCCCACATCAAGCAGACTGGCCATAACCATGGCAACAAAAGCTGGGACAGAGGTTTTCACAATGATGCCTGAAGGCTGAAGCAGGAAATCATGATAAAGGAAATGTGATGAAGCATTTCTGCTTTTCTGCTCTTCATCATCATCGTCATCATGTTATTTTTTTTTGGAGAATGGGAAAAAAAATCATGGTTAATTTTTTAATAAAGTCTTCCTGACATGAAAACGCCACGACTGAAAAGGTTGCTGTCATGTTTTTTTCACAGAGAAAATTCATCTGTATTTTATGTCAGTACTGTAAATATTAATTCCAGGTACATGTTTTATTATGAGCTGGTATGCTGTTTAATATCTGGAGGTGTAACAAGCATAACGATACATCAGTGTTCTGACTCAAAGATCCAAACTGAAAACGTGGATCTGTCAGACATTCTTCATGTGGAATTATTTCCATTTTCTTTCTTCCAACAACTAAAATGTCTGACTGGAATCAGAGGAGTGCTAGTCAGACTGGACTAACCTGGTTACTGCAACTCACGAGTAAAAATATCTGGTCTGAGACCAGGAGGAAGGTTTAGCCTGGTTTCATGTGTACAGATGGAAAAGACCATTTTGGAGCTCAACATCCAGGATGTGATCAGGCAACAAATGGTTTTCATGTCTGACTGATCAGGAAGAGAGTTCGGTCTCTGGATCCAGGGGAAATCTGACTGGACACCTCACATGTCATCTCAGGTGATTGACAGATAACTGTCAGAGGGAGAAACAGATCTGCATGGACCACCAGTATCACCAGTATCATTTCACCAGTTTAAAGTAAATTTAAAGTAGTTTTCTAATCACTGATCCTTTAAAAATATCTCCATGTGTCTGTGTGCAGGTTATGCTAAGCCGTTAACCTCATGTTAGCATGAAGCTACATGGCTGTGCACTACCTTAGCTTGAAACTAATGAGGGAAAACCATGTCATGTTTAGTTTTAGTGAATAATTTAAAGACAACAAATCAACTCAGTTAATCAAGATTCTAATATTGGAGCTGAAAATAACCCAGAAAGATACTCAAAGATTAGCTTAGCACTGACTAAGCTAGGGCTGAATGATCCAGTTTAAGCAGAATACTAGTCTGCTCAAAAGTATCTATAGCCAGTCTACCACCAGGCCGTAGACCGGACCTGATCCCCCTACACGTCATGATCCGGTCCACCACCGGGCCGTAGACCGGACCTGATCCCCCTACACGTCATGATCCGGTCCACCACCGGGCCGTAGACCGGACCTGATCCCCCTACACGTCATGATCCGGTCCACCACCGGGCCGTAGACCGGACCTGATCCCCCTACACGTCATGATCCGGTCCACCACCGGGCCGTAGACCGGACCTGATCCCCCTACACGTCATGATCCGGTCCACCACCGGGCCGTAGACCGGACCTGATCCCCCTACACGTCATGATCCGGTCCACCACCGGGCCGTAGACCGGACCTGATCCCCCTACACGTCATGATCCGGTCCACCACCGGGCCGTAGACCGGACCTGATCCCCCTACACGTCATGATCCGGTCCACCACCGGGCCGTAGACCGGACCTGATCCCCCTACACGTCATGATCCGGTCCACCACCGGGCCGTAGACCGGACCTGATCCCCCTACACGTCATGATCCGGTCCACCACCGGGCCGTAGACCGGACCTGATCCCCCTACACGTCATGATCCGGTCCACCACCGGGCCGTAGACCGGACCTGATCCCCCTACACGTCATGATCCGGTCCACCACCGGGCCGTAGACCGGACCTGATCCCCCTACACGTCATGATCCGGTCCACCACCGGGCCGTAGACCGGACCTGATCCCCCTACACGTCATGATCCGGTCCACCACCGGGCCGTAGACCGGACCTGATCCCCCTACACGTCATGATCCGGTCCACCACCGGGCCGTAGACCGGACCTGATCCCCCTACACGTCATGATCCGGTCCACCACCGGGCCGTAGACCGGACCTGATCCCCCTACACGTCATGATCCGGTCCACCACCGGGCCGTAGACCGGACCTGATCCCCCTACACGTCATGATCCGGTCCACCACCGGGCCGTAGACCGGACCTGATCCTCCTACACGTCATGATCCGGTCCACCACCGGGCCGTAGACCGGACCTGATCCCCCTACACGTCATGATCCGGTCCACCACCGGGCCGTAGACCGGACCTGATTCCCCTACACGTCATGATCCGGTCCACCACCGGGCCGTAGACCGGACCTGATCCCCCTACACGTCATGATCCGGTCCACCACCGGGCCGTAGACCGGACCTGATTCCCCTACACGTCATGATCCGGTCCACCACCGGGCCGTAGACCGGACCTGATCCCCCTACACGTCATGATCCGGTCCACCACCGGGCCGTAGACCGGACCTGATTCCCCTACACGTCATGATCCGGTCCACCACCGGGCCGTAGACCGGACCTGATCCCCCTACACGTCATGATCCGGTCCACCACCGGGCCGTAGACCGGACCTGATCCCCCTACACGTCATGATCTGGTCCACCACCAGGCCGTAGACCGGACCTGATTCCCCTTAATCTTATTTATGGACCTTTTTGAACGTGACGATCCAGATTCTTAGAGGCGTTATTGAAGCTGCATCTGGTGAATCAGAGCTTTTCTTGATGTTGCTGGAAATCTTAACTTTACGAGTTTAAGGTAAAACTACAATATATAGTATCTATATTGTAAAGTCAGCTGAAATTGGTACATGCAGATGTCTAGGCATTAAAGTTGATGATGTAATGAGTCTGTCTGCTTCATGAGTCATTTATTACAAAATTCAGCCAGTCGGTCCTCTGAAGTTCATTCTCGTGTTTATTAACTCTGCAGTGTTCTTCAACACTGACATAGATCCAGATTATTGGAGTCTATGATCAGAACTGCCATCAGCCCAAAATCCCGATCTTCTTCCTGTTGTGATGTCACCGGGGTGGCAGGTCAAAGGTCACAGGTGTGATTTCTGCAGAGGAAATTAATGTTAGTGGGAACTGTGAGAAAGTGGGGCAGTAATCATTCCTCTCCACAGGAGCGCTGTGGACATGTCAGGATTATCTTTCCTGCTGTTATAACTCTGGCCGCCAGACGGCGCTCTCATTCCAGCATAAACATGATGATTTGTCTCTTTGTCCCAGGAGGACTGGCTCTGCAGGACATGATCAGTTGGACTGGACTTACAGCACTTGTAGAGTCTGTTCAGCCTGTCGATGTCGTTCCTGCTCATCTGGGTGGCTTGTCCGAAGGACACATTGCTGTTGGGGATGGGCTCCATGGTGGGACGGTTGTTCTTGGAGAAGGCGTACCTGAAGATTTACACATTTTGTGATTTTGTTAAATGATTCTCCAGTAGCTTGATATTAAATTCTGTTCCAGCCTCTTAATGATTTCATTCATGTTTCCAGTCATTCATTCCATGTGTTTTTCTGTTGGACTGTAAAGTTTTAGCTGTATACCTCCTGATGAACCATGCATATCTATACTGGAACTTGGGGTTTTGTAAAGCATTAATGAGTATTAAAGGTACCATATTATACATTTTATACAGTTTCATCTGGGTGTCAGCGACATTGTTTTCAAAGCGTTTTAGCCCAAATTCTGTCTCAGTCCAACAGTTTCTCCAGGGAGATCAACCAAGAAGACCTGTTCCTGTATCTGAACCTATTCATGAGTAGCGTCTGTCCACAGCCACTCCATGCTCCTGGTGCACACCCAGCGATGTTAGGGGGCAGGTCGATGGCAGTTTCCATTGCCAGGGAGAGTGGCCATTTCCCTACATGAGTGGGTCACGAAGGGAAATATTGCAGACTCTAAGTGGAGCAAGTGAGTGAAGTGACAGAAATTTCTCCTCTTTGTGCTTTATACACAGGATATGGAGACACATATGACTATTCTATTCTATTCTATTCTCCCGTCATTTTGCAGACGCTTTCACTCAAAGCAATGCATGTGATAAATGATCAATTAACCACAGTGATTAAGGTAACATGCATGTCTGGATGGTGGGAGGAAGTCAGAGAACTTGGAGAGAACCCACGCATACACGGGGAGAACATGCAAACCCGACACAGAAAGGCTGCTGTTCAAACCTCCCCCCAGCCGAGGCTCGAACCAGCAACCTTCAGTGCAAACCACTACGCCACCGTGCTGCAAAAAAACTTTTAAAAATGTTCTTTGCATATTATGGGACTTTGTTGAGTGGTTAGTATAATAAGTTGTCTTCTGCACAAGTTAATTCGTTCCATCTGAGCATCACACGTACTGCTTGGTTTGTAGAAACGGTTGGGGTTGGTGAGCCGCAGCAGACTGACGAGCACTAATCCAGTTTTTGCCTTCATCTTTGCTTTCTTTATTTTCCTTTGGGTACATTTGGTGGAAATGTTGATTTTCCTCTAATCACTGTGGCGCCCCCTGCCATTTTTGCTGTTACCCTGTTAATCTTGTCAAAGTTCCTTTGCTATGTGTAATCATGCAGAGAGGTTTGGTTTTATGTTCTGGTAAAAAGTGAAGCAGGAAATTATCTTTACCTTTCATATTGCATTACAGAGTTGTAGTCATAAGAAGTTCCCTGGTTCAGAGTGTCTATTTTATAGAAATTGTACTCCATTCCTGCAAAGAAAAGGAGAAAAAAGGAAAACCTGCAATGTGGCAGCGATTGAGACATTTTCCATGTGCTGTCTCCAGAAAGGTGAAGGTACCATCGATGATGTTGTCCCAGTGGACTCTGATGTGGCTGTCCCTGTCCGAGCGGGTCTGCTCGTGGTTGAAGCCAAGGGCGTGGAGCAGCTCGTGCTGGACGGTGCCGTGGTACAGGCAGCCTTGTCGGCTCAGAGACACGGTCTGACCACCACCCTGGCGGCCCACGTATGAGTAGCAGCTGGGACCATCAACATTCAGACATGACATAAAGATTACCCAACGTCAGCGGAAAGGTGCAATTTCCAGAACAGTGAGTGTATCTGAAGGATGGATCAGATGCTGCATCGTCTCCCAGACAACCACACTGATTGGCTGCCCACAATCTGATTTTGGACACTTTTATGTGTTTATACATTGTAAATGTCTGAATAAAGAACCAAACTGTAATCTTTACCCGTTCCTGGACTCGATGCTCAGCCACTCATGGTCACCGTTCTGGTAGGGTCTGAAACGAATGCAGGAAACCGAAGCGAAAGACTCCAGTCCACGAATGATGATGGCTGCCTCCCGCGAAGCTGCCAACAGAAAGATAAGGATTTGTTTGAGTGTGAAGTGAGATGTTTCTGTCTGGGAGGTCTGTTCGATGAACACTGCTCAGATTGTTCCAGTCCAGAGTTCTGCTTGCTGGGATGTGGGTGGATATTCCACCAGCCTCTGATGCAGTTCCAGTGGTTGAGGAACACAGTCCTGCAGGTTTTGGATACTAATCTGTTTGACTTGGATGAACTGTGTTGGAGCAGGAAAACATCTAAAAACTGCAGGACTTATCAATGCAACAACACTATCACCTCCCCAAAAATCTCTGGATAGTATCCAAAAGACATCTGCCCCACCCACCGAGACCCGCCAACAACTTGGAGGTCCAGAAGAATCCATTACTGGTGTCTTAGAACCAGAACACACCTGAAGCTGGTCCACTGCCTCTTTACTCATTCCCAGATGAACTAAGTTACTATCTTGTGGTTTCCTCTGAAAGTAATGTGGTTTTCTTTTAGGAGCAGAGCCGTCTCATGGACTGTGCGAACTGTGCAACAGTGCAGGGCCTCTTTTAATAATCATTAGTCGGCTAATATGCAGTTTTGTCTGTACATGAACAGACTATGGACGGGCATTATCATGCTGCTTCTTGGTAAATCAATGAGAAACTTTTTTTTAGAAATTCTAACTCTATTACTGCACACGCTCTGTAGTGGAGCAATCCTCCTCCAGACGGAGGCCGGTCACAACGCTCCCTTTTTCGTCCTGCCTCGACTGCGGGTAGTAAACAAGGAATGTTTTCGACTCTCCACCTCAGTCAGCGGCACATCAATGTTTGCCTCAGTGAAACTGTTTCTTTGCTCTTTTCTCCATGTTTGTCATTGTAAACCATGAAATAACATTGAACAGCTGCTATTTACATACACATTACGATTCATGAGATGCTTTGCATCAACCTTTTATGGCTGAATGTGGGCGTGTCAGGGACTGTATACAAGGCAGAATGTTGTGTGCAAACGTTGAGGTGCAGGTGGGATTTATGTAAGGGATAATGCCCAACGAGGTGTCCATTATCAGCAATTAATGGACGACGCAGAGGCGTGAACCATCCCATGCGAAGTCCATTAAATTCTGATTTTTTTTTTTTTAAAAATCTGATTTTGGACACCTCAGAGAGCATTATCCCGCTTGTACAATAGTCACTCACTAACAAAATAATATAAGATCAATCACTAATGTTGTTTTTACTGTTGAAACCATATTTTAACAAGAAGCGGTAAATCGAGGAGGACGGGCGATGGTTGGTTTCTATAACAGCATAAGAAAAATTCGGCCGTGGAGAAGTCTAAATGCGAACAGCACGGACCTTTTGAATTCTTGAAGATTGCTGTGAAATTGGCGTAACCGCTGTAGCATTAATGCAGAGAAACATGCACGGTTCGCTGCAAACTGAGCAGGGTAACAGCAGAGCCGCTCTGTTCCTCTTTGAGAGATCTGGAGCTTCTCACAAACTAACTGATTAAGTATTATTTAATACGGTTGAAACAATATGATAGATATTTTATCTGCAGTGACTGATTTCAACTAACGATCTCGGCAGAACATGAACATGATACAGTACTGAGATGGGGAGGGATCGGGAGACTTTTTTTCCTTTCTCTCTTTTCTACTCTGGTTATTGTTCAACTGATGGTCTAAATTAACCTGAAAAAATAAAATAACTTAAAAATTGGCAGATAAGATACATTCATTAGTAACCATGGACCGCTGTTTGACATAGTCCTTCCAGATATTTTTTCTGCTTTCCGTTTTGTCCGTTTGTCGCTAACATTTCTGTTGCCGTAGTTACCAACTGGTTTTTGAGCCGGCGCAATGATTTAGAATTATTGGGCTGTTTGACGGAACTTTTTTTAACTGGTGTCCTATATCACGGACACCCTGCAACCAATCAGAATTGAGTATTCAGACCATTGTATAAAGAGGGGGGATTTGCTTGTAGGAGTGTGTGCCTGTGGTTTTACTAATCTGGATTTTTATTTATTTATCTTTATTGGACTTTTAGTATCATACACAATGTTTAGACCCCAGTCTATACATACAGCCCTTGTTGTGAAGATAACGTCAGTTATTTGGGGTTTGTTGTTTCAGACAGGAGGCAGATAAAAGGGCTTGTGGAGAAGAGTTTAAAGAATTACAGTCAGATACAGAATATTAAATAAAGCTTGGTATTTCTGTCTTGTATGGTATTTTTGTGTAAAATGAGCAGAGAAGGAATGAAGAGTTGCTTACAGTAGTGGTTAGCGATGTAGTAAGGGATGTAGACTTTCCCATCCGTGTTTTTCAACCACATACATCCTCTGGAGGTGCAAGGATCAGCGTTTCTGTCGGCTTCAGGCCTGACAGCGATGTCGCCTCCAATCAGGGGGGGTTCATCAACGTCAGGGGCTGAGAAGGTTAGAAAGACATGGCAGGTTTGAAAAACTGTTGTTACGTTGTTGAACATCTGGGAATGAGGAGTTCCGAATGGTAAATCCATTCATCAGAATGATTGATCAGAATCTGCCGTTGCCCAGTTAAAGACTACGTATGGACTTACTGCGGTCTCTGTTGGCCCTCTCCAGCAGCTCGCCAACAGACAGTTCCCTGGATGTGTCCTCCGCAATGGCAGCAACCTCTGGGAGACACAGTATCCGTCAGAACAAACCGCCTCGTCACAAAAGCAGGAAATTCAGAAAAAGTTCACTTTCTAAATACGTTACAAATGAATTGCTTAATATTAATCCTAAACTCCTCCTTACCCTCCTGCACGTCGCCACAGCAACATGTGAAAACAAGGAGACGATGTTCACATCAGCAGAAGCTTCACAGAAAAATATTCTTTTTCTCTGATTGTTGTGTAACAAATGAATGATGTGTACAATAATTTTCAGCATATTTAACTTGTTTTCTATGTTTTTCTTAGGGGACAAACCCTTTAACATCTAAATTTATTTACCATCAAAACAACATGAATACATAAATTAAAAAAAAAAAAAAGTTAAAATAAAATTTGATATTTAACAAACTAATGACAGTAAATAAATAATATGAAATAAATAATATAAAAGTAAATGCATATACTGTATATTTTTTATTTTGTTTTTAGAATAGTTTCTCTTAATAATGCCTCAATGACTGAAAAAAATTACAACTATTTATAAAACTACGAAATAAATTCATGAAACAATTTTAAAAAATTATAAAGAGTAGAACAAAATAATAGATAAATGAATAAATATAATAAATAAGAAATATTAAATAAATGCGTTAAAAAATGAATGAAATAAAATATAATAAATGATTAAATGAATAGATATTTATCATAGCTGGTTAATTAAGGTTTGTTCCGTGCATTAAAATTTTTTTCTATAAAAAACACTAAGTCTTAACCGGCTAGAATAACTTGGTAATTGATAGAGTAAGTAATAAATTCCCATTTATTGGATAAATCCTCAATCACCTTCAGCTCACTGAGTAAATGCAAAAACTGCAGAAAAACATAAACAGCATTAAATGATGTTTCCTGTCTCTTTACTTCATTTTCATGTCTTCTATCTCTGTGTTAGCCATTCCGAACATCATTCGAGCATGTCAGTAAATAATATTGTAAATGTTTCTGTCCTTGTTGCTGGAAGTTTCTACCTCAGCCCAGGAGGAGGAGAACAGCAGCAGAGCCACAAGAGACCAAGAGAAGATCAACATGTTATCAGCAGACCTGTGGGGAAGTTCAGTCATTAGAAATAAAACAAGCAAACAGTTCCAGACTGAAGCTTGAAGTCTCCCGTCCACCATGATGAGGTGGCGACCTACCTGAGCTTACCTAAGTCAGTGTCCTTCTGTCCCTCAGCCTCAGCTTTATACATCTCCACATCTCCAAGGACAAATTAAAAAATATCTACAAGTGCAAACAGAGCAGAACATTTTTATCATGTACGAGTGTGTGTGTTTACACAGGTGATGCTGAGCAGGTGCAGCAGAAGGACGTCCTCCGAGCAGCTTGATAGAAAAAGCTCCTCTTCATCTCTGCTGCTGCATCGTGTTAACTGTTAACATGTTTCTAGAAACAGCTGTGATCATTCCTCAGTCACAGCCGTCTCTGCCAAACATTTCCCAGCTACACTTTCTCTTCTGACACATTTAAGCCTTTTTCTGGAACCACTCAGAAGAGAATCTCCTCTCTTTGTGAGAAATAAGTAAATGAATAAAGTCTTCTCTCCACTGTGTTTGTGTCACATGTTCATCTCAGATCAGATCCTGCTTTCTGTTCAGATCATCACATGTTGTCATACCACCGATCCTGAAGGCTCCTGAAGACTCTCGTCCTCTCAAATAATTTCCTCTCTTCATCACCTCTGCAAATTGTTCCTTCACACTGATAATCTTGTTACCAGATAAATTATTAAAATGTTTACTCTGGTTAATCAAATGGCTCCATGGTGGCATGGTGGTTAGCACTGTGGCCTTGTAGCAAGAACGTTGCTGGGGCAAGGTTTGGTCAGTGGCCTTTCTGTAACATGATGTTCATAGCAACATATTTATTGCATGTTTCTAACTGGATGTTTATAGTGTGAATCTACGTCCTGTTTGGTAATATTTTCTGGGAAGACTTCTGTTTCTGGTGTTCATATAAATTCGCTTCTCTGCCTAATTGGATTAAAACATACAGTTTTATTTGATGCAGGCATGACTGCTTGCTTGATCTTCTCTTTCAATGTGCTGTTATTGTTTGGGAAATTCTTCATCCACAAAAATAAATGTTTGAAGACCAAGCCAAACTTTAACATTTTCCTCAGAGAAATATGTTTTTCTTTAAGTCACTTCAATTTGTGAAGAAGAAAAATGACATTAAAATATACGATACATGATGGTAAACTTGACGAAAGCCCCTAGTATATTAACCTCAGGATTATTTTAGTATTTTTCTGTAATTTTACTCTGTTAAATTAAATAAAATTTTTAATATGTGTAGGACCTTGTTTTATTATTGCTCTATTATCTCTAACCTCATGTAATATTTCTAAATAGCAATAAAAGAAAAATTCTTCTTCATTGGTTGTTTTTTATTTAGCAGCTACTCGCCGGCTTTGGTCCAAATTCAGAGTCTACTCGTTTCAAACTGTAGATTTGTCAGCTGTATACGTCATAGTGGTGCGCCAAGTGCTGTCCCAATTCAAAGGCTCCTTTAAATCCACCCTTCCAATCCACACTTCGTATGGCTCCAGATTAGCTTAAACCGAAGGCTACAAGCGATGCATCCTATCAGGCCTCTTTTCTCCCAGAATTCATTGCGTGCCTGATATAAAAGAATAAGCAACAAAGCTGTAGGTACTGCCATGTTTTTATAGTGTACACACACACCAGCAGACAAGCTGGTACAAAAGCGGCAGTAACCACTAATGAATTTCTCTACATGCGTTTAACCAGGATTATTTTCCACTGAAGTTAACATCAGATTGACAGGATGAGCTGTCAGCCAGAGGAGAGCTCGGCTAAACCGCCTCATGTTGCTCATTTACACACAAAGATAAATGAAAATAATTTAAATTTAAATTACTGGCACCATTTTCTGTCATTTTAAAAATATATTTTTGTGTTTTTTGTGGAAGAATGGGATCAGTAATTAGATAAACGTGGCATACATAGTTGCTAGGCAACAGAGGACTGGAGCACTATGGGTAATTCTTGTCCACTAGATAGACAGTCTCGGTAAGCTCGCTCTGGTGTGTGCAGACGACGTAGAACACTTCGTAGCCTACGTAGTCTGAAACACTTCGGAGTGTGCAGACCCTGAATTGGGACGCAGCTTTTGTCTATGGTTTCTGTGTTGTCTTCTTCCCATTTCTCTTCTACTTCTCTGGTTTGTTCCTTTCTCTGATTACATGTCAACTATACAACTCAGCACTGCCCCTGTAGTTTTCAGTGGTATTGCTCTGTTTTCTGTCATGTGACGGATAACTAAGCGAAACTCTGTCTGCATATCCGACTTCTGACCTGGTGGGGAGCCGAGCCCATATCAGGAAAATTGAGTTATTTTCCAAATGTTTCTGGACCTGACTGTATTGTTTGTCTGTACGTTTACATCTTTCTAATAATTATTCTGAATATATGTGCACCAGTTGGGAAGCTAAAACGTTCTGATCTTCGGGCCTTTGAGTATTTCCCTCATGCAAGTGTGTTGTGTATAACAGAGCCTGACTTTAAACATCTGTCAGTGTAAGAAAAAAACGACAATCTGCTCTTATCAGTGCAGGACATTCAGCACACCCACACCCACTCACTGTGAGAAAACCACACCAACACACGTTGGAACTGGTTGGTCAGAGACAAACTGTTCATGCGTGTCATGGTTTATCGTGTCGGTCATGATAGGAAATAAACAGTTTTTATCCATGTGTGTCCTGGGAAACATGTTGCCTCTTGGGACACATAAACTGGATCTTCTGCAGAGGTTTATTGCCAATAACTAAGCAACACTGTAAACTGAGTTATGCCTTTATTTAATGGGTTTTATTTACCAGACTGTACTGGAACATAGCAAAACAATAAAAGTAAAGAACATGGAAAAAAGAACAAGAGAAAATCCAGCAGTGGGTTCTGGACAGTCACAAACAAAACATATTCAAAGATACAATTACTTAGAATTACTCCAAAGCTCATAAAATGGCAGAAATTTTGCATACAATCCGCTACTGCAAATCAAACCCAGTTGTTTTCATTAGTTTTTAGAGAAGTTGCTTGCAATGGGATCCACAGTTAATGTTGGTTTATTTACGATGTTTAAACCAAACATTCTGTAAAATACCACTTTCACATGATGCTAAGAAGTGAATCCTGTAGTGCCCACCATGGGTGCTATAGTCGGTGGGAAGGGAGTAAACAAAAAAACAAAAAAAACAAAAAAAAAATGCCTGTAGCACTTCATGGAAGGATCTGCATCCAAGTGGACAGTCCACTAGCATCTTCCTACCATGTCCTCTACTGTTTGATTTCCTGCTTGTCTTGTTCTCACTCATATGTAAGTCGCTTTGGATAAAAGCGTTGCTAAATGACTGAAAGAAAGAAGAAAGAGGGAAATGGTTTTCTGTTCAGATGAAACCAAGGCTGAACTTTCTTACCACAAACCAAAAGATAAAACACCAAAAGAACATCAAACCCACAGTCCACCAAGGGGGCAGCAGTCTCACGGTCCGGGGAACTTGAAGGGAATTCCAAATCCCAGATTCCCTTTTGGCCCCAAACCTTCAGATGTCTGCTGGGAAGCTGGCGAGGAATTTCACCTTTCAACAGGACAATCGACCTCATTCACCAACCGTTCTGACCAACAAGTAAAGTCATTTTCACAGGCGTTGTGTGAAGATAGTAACTTTCTGTAACATGTTTATATTTTTGGATTTGATCTGATGAACACATCCTGATTTAGTCAGATTTTTAAAATAATTTATAGACCTTTTCAAAATAAATTGCAAAATACTTCAGATTGTTCGTCACGTTGACAGATTTGTTCAGAGAAAAAACATTCAGAACAGAAAAGTCACAGTCGATACAGGATTAACTTCTGTTGCTGGTCTTCCAGACACCATGCAACAGACTAAACACAGACTTGGGAAGCAGTCACAACATTTTATGAGTATTTTTTAAACCTATGATATAAAAAGGGAAAGCGGGTTATCATCAGATAGCTACAGAGTGGTAGCTATCTGATGAGAATATAAACTGGAGAAGTTAAAATCTTGGTGGTCTCAAAACAAGAGAGTCAACAGAGTGGATAACTGGATAAAAATATATGCTAGCTTTTTAAAGATGGAAGTTTTTACCAGACAGTCTGGAGGAGTGTTGCACATCTGATGTTGTCATCTCATTTACCAGAAAAAGAGGCCTGCAAACAGTCTGTTGCATCATTTTCTTCTATTTAGACCATTTATATGTTACCAAAAACACAACATGCAACAGATTTCCTTTATTCTCACCTTGTGTTTCAGCATCCATCCGCCTCGAACTGCAGGGTGATGAAATGTTGCAGCAGAACAAACCACAGATTTGTACATAAATGTTTGAGTTTCTTATTTTCACCATCTTGTTTTGCTGTTAGTGGGATTTCTCAAGACAGTGTTGGCAGATGTTTAAAAATGAGCCTTTCCTGTTGCTGATCATCCAGAAAAATTTTAATGGAGTTTTAAAGTTTTTCAAACTTTAAACGTTAGACGTTACTTTAAAAAACACTGGTTTTAAAAAATGCAACCAAAATGGTGGTCATTATCCATATGTCCATCCATACGTCCATCTGTCCGTTCATCCATTCATCCATCCACTCATCCATCACCCCATCCCCCCATCCATCCATCCATCACCCCATCCATCGTCCATCCATCCATCCATCACCCCATCCATCCATCCATCCAGCCATCCATCCATCCAGCCATCCATCATCCATCCATCCATCCACCCATCAATCCATCCATCCACTCATCCATCCATCCATCCATCCATTCATCCGTTCATCCATTCATCCATTCATCCATCCATTTTGCTAAATGACATTAAACCTAACATTACCCTCTTTTAACTCTTATAGAAAAAAATCAGAATAGTAAATACTGGCATTTACAGTCAAATTCTTCAAGATTTATTAAAAGAGCTGAAATGATTCCTGTTTTCAACTTCATGTCCAATTGGAAAAAATCTCATCAGAAAGGAGAAATGCCACCTTCTAAAACGTAAAAAGTCAATCTACCTGATTTCACAAGAGTTTCACAAGGAGAAGTGGTGTGAGGGCAGACTTTGCAATCCCTCACCTCAGACTTTGAACACATAACTGTTGTGTGAGGGTGTGTATCTTAATGAAACATCATGGAAAGATGCACTTAAATGTTTTTTCATGATAAAGACACATTACTTTCTGCATCTCTACATTTTATGATTAGGTGGAAAACATGAGCGGATTGTGCATCTACATCTGTATCAGCTGGAACAGGAGCAACAAAGTGTTGGAAAAGTCAAAACTACAGGAGCATCTCACAACTAATAAGGTAACTGGGAACGGGTCAGTAACATAACCAGTTTAACTGGGAACAGGTCGATAACCTGACTGGTTATAAAAGAAGCATTTCAGAGAGGAAGAATTTCTCAAATGGAAAGATGGACAGAGCTTCACCATTCTGAGACAAACTAGATCTAAAAGTTCAGAAAAATGTTCTTCAGACTGGGAAGCTCCATCAATGCTGAAAAGTAACATCTGCTCCCATCCAGACAACGTCTCTTTCAGGGAAGACCTTGCAGATTTTAGCAGGACCACGGTGAACCACATCCTGTATGGTGGAACAGGAGAACTGGTCTGCTGCAGTCCAGACCTTTAACCAGAACAAACATGTGGAGCATCATGGAAGCAGAAACCAGTAGAGCAGCTGGAATCCTGCATCAGACCAGGATGGGACGACATTCCTCTCCTGAAACTCCAGCAGCAGCTCTCCTCACTTCTCAGATATTTTGCCATCAAATGATAAAATGTCTCAGTTTCATCATCTGACATGTTTCTCCTCTACTGGGAATAAAATGAGCTGGGGAAGTTTATAAATCACTGCTTTCTGTTCATTTTTGTGAGCTGAGTTGTGTTTTTTTATATGAAAATGTTTCACTGTGGGGTGAAACAACTGCTAGTGTTAGGTAATAACTGCCACTTCCTGTTGCATCGGGAAGTGTGTGCCAAGCATCGTACCTTATTAGGATGAAAGT
The DNA here is from genome assembly GCF_933228915.1 of Telmatherina bonti. Lineage (NCBI taxonomy): Eukaryota > Metazoa > Chordata > Actinopteri > Atheriniformes > Telmatherinidae > Telmatherina > Telmatherina bonti. The sequence continues at coordinate 4,236,010 of NC_136619.1, read as the reverse complement.
CAGTTGGAATCAGTACATATATAAGTGAAGCAGGCATGTTTGTGTTGCATGTTTTACTGGTTTGTCGCAGGTTTCCAGTAACCAGCCATGATCCTCCAGACTGCTGTGCTCCTCTGCTCTGTCTGCAGCTTCACTCTACAGGTAACAAAAAGCGTGTCTTTGTCATTCAATAGGAAGAAGTTAAAACAACTTAATGCTGAATTCAGATCTTCCTACTGGACATGTTATATCCACACCGACATGTCAGCAACAGGAGAGCTTTTCTAGCAAATCAGAAGGGTGAAGGACACTTGTCCTTGATTCATGTTGTCATGTTTAAACTTTCTGATTTTTCTCTTAGATAGGACAAAAAACAATATTTTAGTTCATTCTGAATTTGTAATTCTACCTCAAGTTATAATTACCAAGTTTCTTGTTTTACAGGCTTCCTTTGAAAAGAGTGAGGAAACTTCTGGTAAGACCAGATTTATCTGGAATAAATATTTCTCTATGACCATATATATGTAAATATATAAATATACATATATAGATTAACAGATCGTCAGCAGTAATGTTTTGTGTTATTATGTATGACATGCTCTGCTTGCACATGCTACAGGCAACACCATTGAGGATGATGACTTCAGCATCTCCACACTGCTGGAAAAGGCCAACGTAAACGTCGGTATGTTCACGTCTTTTGGAGCTCATCTCTGCACATGAAAAATGTTCAGTTATTAAAAAGCTGAGCTTAAACATAAATAAGATATCGCAGGTGCAAAAAAGGATCCTTTTTTATTTTCTTTTACCATTTTGCAGGAAAGAACTTGGATGACCCTCTGGTGATGTTTGGAGACATAGCGATGCCGACAGGTCTGCAGAACGCGGATCCCTGCACGGAGCGAGGCTGCCTGTGGCCTAAAAGCACAGACGGAAACGTCTACGTGCCTTTCAGCATATCCAACCAGTATTGTACGTCCCAACATCAACTATTTCTCTCACAATGCATGAGCTGGTGATGAAACTCCCAGCAGAAACACATTTTTCTCCATGTTTGTAGCAACTGTTGGTAGGCACCAAATGACACTTTACTT
>NC_136619.1:4092437-4222437 GCF_933228915.1 Telmatherina bonti | reverse complement strand
ATTTGCCATCCTGTTCGGTTCGTAGTCTCATGCCACCTGTTCAGCCTCTGATATTCCCCTGCCTGCCTTACGATGTTAGCAACCTCTAATATCCTCCTGCCGGATGGTGGAGAGGGATTTCCATCTTCTTAGTGGAGAAGAAACGGCGGCTGCTTCATCCTCGTCCTCTACTTCTGCTTCTCCGTTCTCTTCTTATGGAACACTTGTGTATTGGATCCATATGCAAGATCAGTTTTTATAGAGCTCTATGTGTGCACATATTTATATTTTTTTGCTGGCCAGCAACTGCTTGACTTTCTGCTTGAAAGCAACTTACCTTTAAGATGGACAGCTGAACAATTTTTTTTGTTTGTTTGTTGTTTATGAGTTGAAAAAAGGACTCAACCTTTAACTGTGTTCACATGTGAATGACAGGACAAACTGTTTACTGCATTTAGTTATATAAGTGAAGCACACATCCACTAACCTGTGTGACTAGAAGGCAACAATCAGTTCTTTGAACCCTAGTGTTGAGATCATATTGCTCTACAAAAAGAAAAGAGAATGTCTTGGTAGCAGTTGGTGTGGAATAAACAGGACCGAGACGGATCCGTGTAGAACTTGCTGGCAGCCTTTATTACAACTCCCATACAACAGTGTTGTTCTCCCCCAGCCCTGTTGAGGGCGCTCCAGGATATAGCATGGCCAAAGCCACATAACAGAGAACTGCTCGAGTCCAGTAGAATTTTTATAGTTGGACGGGATTGTAAATAAATTCCCTCTATTGCCATGTACTGCTTCATAATTTTGTTCCTGGTTAAGAGGTATTCTGGTTACATTAGCATGTGTTAAAGTAGTTCTAATGGGATGTTTAGCATTGCTAGCAGCTGTTAGCACGCGTAAAAATTCTACATCTGGAGGTCAGAAGTTAGAACTCAAATGGCGTCATGACCGAGTTGAGTGTTCATGCTGACAATGTCGGAAAACCAACATTAGCATCATATCTTTTATTTAGTGTTTTGGACATAAACGCATTTTGTAAACTTAATCTATGTGTAGAAGTTACAAAGCACTGCCATCCTAACCGCTTAGTCCGATGGAGGGTCGCAGGAAGCTGGAGCCTGTCCCAGCAGGCTTTGGGCAGAAGGCAGGGTACATCCTGGACAACTCGCCAATCCATCGCAGTACAAAGCACTACCTTAAAATATCATTCATGTACATTTTAAACAAGTATATTCATACCTGTGTGTTGGCTCTATTAGAGCTTTCATTTCCTGTTGCTCCTTTCTGCTTTTTATTTGTAGCTCCTGCTCTTCAAAGGCATGCTTCTCCTTTAACGACGCCATGCGAGCAAGAAGTACAGCCTTTTCTTCTTTTGTGACAATTCTATCTCCTAGCTGTACGTATTGTAATCTTTTATATAATACCTACTGAACCAGATTAATAGCACACCTCTCTTTATAATAATACAAGTTAGAGACCAGGATGGAGTTCTGTTTCCCGTCAAACGTCTTCATTAGATCCATAAAAACACAACCTGCATATTGGTTTTTATCTTCTACGGCTGTAATTTATTCTACTTTTGGTCTGAAACCCAAACTGACTTTCACACAGCAAGTTTTTCTATTCAGGAAGTTTCTCACATTTCTTGGAAAACATTTTCTCAAGTAGTTATGAAAGCTGTGAATGATGACATCATTAAATTCACGTCGGTCACCTGGTTTGGAAGGACCTTTACTGTTTTCATCCTATGTGGGAAAGCACCAGAAACATATGTAAATGTACATAGCAAAGGTTTAATTAGACTATTTTTAATAACTATATCTATCACTATCAACTGATTTGTTAATCTTCATATTTATTACAATATTTCTATGTTTCATTTTCACTCACTCCTCCTAAAAACATGGTCTGCAGTACTTTCCTCCTCTTCCTAAACCTTCCGTATGCTAAAAATGAACTAAGTTAATTGGCCACTTTGAGTCTTTTGCTTTCTGATGTTCATTAGTAAAATAACCAAACACATCTTTCGGCTCCACATTATTACCTGTAACACCATTCAGAATTTTCCACGTACTTTTGATATTATTATCATTTTCCTTTAGTATTTCACTGTAATAATCTGCTTTTTTCATTAATTGTCAGCTTGTTTTTATACAACATATTGCTAAAGTCTCTGAACCAATTTGTTTTTCCTTTTGCACATATTTTGTAAAGAGGAGAGGGAGCATCCAGCTTGTTATCAGCCTGCATCTCTGATGGGATGGGGTTGCATTAGTGCCGATGGCGTGGGCAGCTTCCACATCTGGGAAGCTCCATCAATGCTGAAACATCTGCTCCCATCCAGACAACGTCTCTTTCAGGGAAGACCTTCCACCATGCTGGACCACATCCTGATGGTGGAACAGGAGAACTGGTCCAGCAGGACCACATCCTGATGGTGGAACAGGAGAACTGGTCCAGTAGGACCACGCTGAACCACATCCTGATGGTGGAACAGGAGAACTGGTCCAGCAGGACCACGCTGGACCACATCCTGATGGTGGAACAGGAGAACTGGTCCAGCAAGACCACATCCTGATGGTGGAACAGGAGAACTGGTCCAGCAGGACCACATCCTGATGGTGGAACAGGAGAACTGGTCCAGCAGGACCACATCCTGATGGTGGAACAGGAGAACTGGTCCAGCAGGACCACGCTGAACCACATCCTGATGGTGGAACAGGAGAACTGGTCCAGCAGGACCACGCTGGACCACATCCTGATGGTGGAACAGGAGAACTGGTCCAGCAGGACCACGCTGGACCACATCCTGATGGTGGAACAGGAGAACTGGTCCAGCAGGACCACGCTGGACCACATCCTGATGGTGGAACAGGAGAACTGGTCCAGCAAGACCACGCTGGACCACATCCTGATGGTGGAACAGGAGAACTGGTCCAGCAGGACCACGCTGAACCACATCCTGATGGTGGAACAGGAGAACTGGTCCAGCAGGACCACGCTGGACCACATCCTGATGGTGGAACAGGAGAACTGGTCTGCTGCAGTCCAGACCTTTCACCAGTACAAACATGTGGAGCATCATGGAGGCAGAAACCAGTAGAGCAACTGGAGTCCTGCATCAGACCAGGATGAGACGACATTCCTCTCCTGAAACTCCAGCAGCTGCTCTCCTCACTCACCAGATGTTTACAGACAGATGTCAGAAGAAGAAAGGGTGCTAACGATGCGAAACATCACTCACTTTTTGGATGCATTTGTAATTTATTTTTCTTTGACATAAAGTTGTGAAGCAGTTTGTCATCATTTGGAGCTGCAGTCTGTGCTGAAGAGCTGTGTTCTTGTGATGGGACTGAAGGTGGGCTATGAAGAGGTTTTAGATGATCTCATTTCATTTCTTTCCTGTTTTTGCTTTTAGTAACGATGTACAGCGCGTTGTGTGACGTTTCATTTTTGGTTTTACCGGAAACAGAGGCAGAGGAAGCAGCAGCTTTGCTGCTTCATGGTAGCTGAGCTGCACCTATAATTCTTTCCACGTTCCAACTCAACAAGTGTCCACTTCCCACCCTCTGCACTGATACGGAGATCTGAAACGCCGCGTTTAGGCAGGGTGCGACTGATAAGCCTGCAGTTTTGTTGATTCTCTGCTTTTTCTTGCTTCTATGACCTGTATTTGGACGGACTCGGCATATAAAAGCCCCCTGCGGGAGTCCAGCCTGCATTGATCCTCACAGGGTCCAAGGTGAGTTCTGCTGCAGCTGTTTTCAGCGTAAAGACCTACTCGGACGTCTGCACCTGGATGCAGTGAGGCGGGAGGACTTGCTCCTGTGCTCTGATTGGATAATACTCTATCCTACAGGTTTTACTGGGATGGCTCGCTGGTCTGTGTCCAGGTTGTCTGCGTTGGCTGTCCTGCTGCTGTCCGCCTGCTGCTGGGCTGACACTCAGGTAGGACCATGGAAAGCCTCTCGTGTCTAACACCTTCCAGCTACTTTATTGCTCACTTGGCTGCTTTCGTTAACGGTTGTTTTCTCCTCTGATCTGCCCCTGAAGCTGCCGGCAGGTATGACGTTGCTTCTGCTCAGCGTTTTACACACATCAGCTGTGACTGGTGTGTTGGGCTGTAAAGTGAAACTGTCTTGTTTCTGATGTCTCCCAGCAGAGGACAGCGCTGAGGATCTGTCTGTCTCTGAACTTCTGGAGAGAGCCAACAGAAATCTGAGTGAGTCCAGCTGCTGCCGTCCCACCGTGGACCCGTTTCATCCTTCACTGAAGCTGAAGTTTCTCTGTGATGTGTTTCAGTCCGTTCTGAGGACGATCCCATCCTGACCGAAGGAGACGTCGCCATCGACAGCGAGGCCGAGAGAAACGCTGACCCCTGCACCAGCCGGGGTTGCATGTGGGGCAAATGGACTGATGGGAAGGTCTACCTTCCTTATTACATCACCAACCAATTCTGTGAGTGTCACACTGAGGCTGGAGAGACTAAATATCCCCAAACACAGTCGTCTCTGATGGACTGAGTCTGCTGTCATTCCGCCAGCCTCCAGAGAGAAGGCCATCATCACCCGCGGCCTGGAGTCCTTTTCCTCCTTCTCCTGCATCCGCTTCAGGCCCAGCAGAAGCAGCGACCGCGACTGGCTGAGCATCGAGTCCCAGAACGGGTACCGGTCTGACATGAATGAGCAGCTTCAGATGAAAACTGTCGCTAAACGTCACTTTGTCTCCGCTACCGTCCAGCTGCTACTCCTACGTTGGCCGTCGTGGTGGTAAGCAGGTGGTGTCTCTGGCCAGGAGTGGATGTCTTTACCACGGCACCGTCCAGCACGAGCTGCTCCACGCTCTGGGCTTCAACCACGAGCAGACCCGCTCGGACAGAGACAGCCACATTCGAGTCCTGCTGCAGAACGTCCAGTCTGGTAGGGGAGCGATGTGCATGTGATCTATAAAACCACAGAAAAGGTTGAGTCTCCTTCCTCAGTTTCTGGACGTCTCCTGCCATCTGGTGGGACCTGAACCTGAAATCAGGCTGCAGGTGGATCCCGACTGATCAGAGGAAACTTCTGCATTTAAACAAACTCTGTCCTCTCTTCTCTCTCAGGAATGGAGCACAACTTCAGGAAGATCGACACCCTCAACCAGGGCACCTCCTACGATTACAACTCTGTCATGCAGTATCACAAGTAAGACGAACTCTCCCAGCTGTGTATGTTTTACGCCTGGCTGGGACCAACGACTCTGTCCTGTGTAGGTATGCTTTCTCCAAGAACAACCAGCCCACCATGCTCCCCATCCCTAATCCCAACGTCTCCTTTGGAAATGCTAAGGAGATGAGCCGCAACGACATCGACAGGCTCAACAGACTCTACAAGTGCTGTGAGTCCACATGAGCTGGTTGTGAGTTTCCGGTCCAGCAAAGCTTGATGACCCTTTGTCAAAGCTGATTCACTGCTCTGCTCTGTCACAGAGGATCCTGTCCAGATGAGCTGGAAGACGGATCAGAGAGAAGGCTGAATGTGCAGCAGATCTGACCCAACCACCTTTGTCCATCGCGGACCAGGACTAGAGGAAACCTCGATCCAGACCCTGCTGTATTTCAGATCCGTGTCTTGTCTTTGTTCTGATAAATAAAATCTGTCTTCCAGGCACAGAAGCGCTTTGTCTGTTTGTGTCCATGATTCATTCCTGTCAAAGAATAAGATGGGAAGACGTACAAACGATAGGCTAAGGTTTTTCTCAAAGTGACTCATAGTTTCTTAAACAACAAAACTCTGCGGAACTGCGTCTTTTCTCCCCTCTTTTAAATATGTAGCTTATTTTTAGTGGATTTATTAGAACAACAACCTCAGGAATGCTAAACATTCATTTTTTATTGTTAAAACATTTTAAAATGAATTCCATTATTGTTTCATTTACTTCATATCTTATTTGGAAATTTCATAATGATAAAACCTGTGACACGACTCCAATATTAATATTATTATTATTATTATTATTATTATTATTAATAATAATAATAATAATAATAATAATAATAATAATAATAATAATAATTTAACAGTTTATCTTTTTGGGAGTGTCCTGCCACCTGCCGCCACCAGGGGGCGGTACCGTTTAAACAGAGTTAAATTTGGCCGCTTTTATCTGGCAGCTCCAGAAGAAAGAGGACAGCTTCCTGTCTCCCTGTCTCTCTGAAGATGGCGGACACGTGTGGTCAGGTGCTGCTGGGATCGGGACTTACTGTCCTGTCTCACCCTCTCATGTACATCAAGGTCCTGATCCAGGTAAGGGGATGGCGCGCGCCGGCCTCCGGACGCGGTGATGGTCCTGCAGCGGCTGCAGACCCAGCCTGGGGGGGGAACAGGGTCCAGCTGGTGGCCTGGGGGGAAAACTGTCAGATATTCATGGAAACTAAGTTTCTGTTTGGGTTTCTGGTCAGAAATGTAGCTTCCAGTTTTCCAGCTTCCAGATTTCAGGACCAAACGTCTCCTGGGAATGTCTGGAGAAGGGCTGCAGGTTCCTCTCATGTCCCGGTGACCTTCTGTCCCACAGCGCCGTGGAGACGGGGTTTAAACCCGGTTCCTGGAGGCGTTTAAACCCGGTTCCTGGAGGCGTTTAAACCCGGTTCCTGACGGGGTTTAAACCCGGTTCCTGACGGGGTTTAAACCCGGTTCCTGGAGGCTTTCAAACCCGGTTCCTGACGGGGTTTAAACCCGGTTCCTGGAGGCTTTTAAACCCGGTTCCTGGAGGCTTTTAAACCCGGTTCCTGGAGGCTTTTAAACCCGGTTCCTGACGGGGTTTAAACCCGGTTCCTGGAGGCTTTTAAACCCGGTTCCTGGAGGCTTTTAAACCCGGTTCCTGACGGGGTTTAAACCCGGTTCCTGGAGGCTTTTAAACCCGGTTCCTGACGGGGTTTAAACCCGGTTCCTGACGGGGTTTAAACCCGGTTCCTGGAGGGGTTTAAACCCGGTTCCAGAAGGCTTTTAAACCCGGTTCCTGGAGGCTTTTAAACCCGGTTCCTGACGGGGTTTAAACCCGGTTCCTGACGGGGTTTAAACCCGGTTCCTGGAGGCGTTTAAACCCGGTTCCTGGAGGCGTTTAAACCCGGTTCCTGGAGGCGTTTAAACCCGGTTCCTGGAGGCTTTTAAACCCGGTTCCTGGAGGCTTTTAAACCCGGTTCCTGACGGGGTTTAAACCCGGTTCCTGGAGGCTTTTAAACCCGGTTCCTGGAGGCTTTTAAACCCGGTTCCTGGAGGCTTTTAAACCCGGTTCCTGACGGGGTTTAAACCCGGTTCCTGGAGGCTTTTAAACCCGGTTCCAGAAGGCGTTTAAACTGCTAACTGCTTCTTTAAACTGATGTTTACATCAGAAATCACCTTTAAAACCCTCATGTCTGACAGATTCACACTGTTTAAAGTCTATAGCAATAAAATGCTTTAAAGTTCAGGTTGGACTTCGGGTTTCAGTGATTTAATCATGTAGTCATGATTCAGAACGACTCAACAGCCAGGATCCAGGTCCCGATTCTGTTCCATTGGGCCAGTTCTATTGGGCCAGTTCTATTGGACCAGTTCCACTGGACCAGTTCCACTGGGCCAGTTCCATTGGGCCAGTTCCATTGGGCCAGTTCCACTGGACCAGTTCCACTGGACCAGTTCCACTGGACCAGTTCTATTGGGCCAGTTCTATTGGGCCAGTTCCACTGGACCAGTTCCATTGGGCCAGTTCCATTGGGCCAGTTCCATTGGGCCAGTTCCACTGGACCAGTTCTATTGGACCAGTACCTTAGCAACCCTTACCTGAGCAGCTAGCCTGAACGGCTGTCATCAGGCCGACTGTCTAACTATTAAAAAAGAGATAAAGTGTGTTGACAGACGAACAGGTGGACAGGCGGACAGACAGGTGGACGAGTGGACAGGCGGACAGACAGGTGGACGAGTGGACAAGCGGACAGACAGGTGGACGAGTGGACAGGCGGACAGACAGGTGGACGAGTGGACAGGCGGACAGACAGGTGGACGAGTGGACAGGCGGACAGACAGGTGGACGAGTGGACAGGCGGACAGACAGGCGGACGAGTGGACAGGCGGACAGTGTGTTGGAAAATTGTTATGAGTTTGATTTGTATTAGATATTAGACATATATACATTGATTTGTTGTATTTTGTAGTCCATGTAGATAAAGTTCAGACATTGTACTCATTGTGAACTGCTTTCTTTAACTCATGTATGACCTCTCAATGGAATGCGCTGGTAATGTTAGAGGCAGGAAGAGTTTCCTGCAGCGCATCTGTTTTTGTCAACTGCTTGGTTGACCAGTTGTCTAAAGGTTAGAGGTTAAAGGTAATAAAGTAATATAGTAAGTGATTGATGCTTAGTGAGTTCAGTTTAGTCTTAAATAAGAGATAATGATTGTTTCATATGGTCTGCCTAGCCACAGAGGAGGAGTTTCGGAACTATATAAGCTGCCGACTTTCTTTACTTCTCAGAGATCTCTCCATGTATGACTTACATGTATCATTTGTGTGAATAAACTAACAAAGGCAGTTTGACTCAGCATCGTTGTTTCTCATCCACAAAGATTTTTCCAGCACAACAGACAGGTGGACGAGTGGACAGGCGGACAGGTGGACAGATAGGTGGACAGGTGGACAGATAGGTGGACAGGTGGACAGATAGGTGGACAGGCGGACAGGTGGACAGATAGGTGGATGAGTGGACAGGCGGACAGACAGGTGGACAGGCGGACAGACAGGTGGACAGATAGGTGGATGAGTGGACAGGCGGACAGGTGGACAGATAGGTGGACAGGCGGACAGACAGGTGGACAGATAGGTGGATGAGTGGACAGGCGGACAGACAGGTGGACGAGTGGACAGGCGGACAAGTGGACAGATAGGTGGACAGGTGGACAGATAGGCGGACAGGTGGACAGGCGGACAGGTGGACAGACAGGTGGACGAGTGGACAGGCGGACAAGTGGACAGATAGGTGGACAGGCGGACAGACAGGTGGATGAGTGGACAGGCGGACAGACAGGTGGACGAGTGGACAGGCGGACAGACAGGTGGACAGACAGGTGGACAGATAGGTGGACAGGCGGACAGACAGGTGGACAGGCGGACAGACAGGTGGACAGATAGGTGGATGAGTGGACAGGCGGACAGACAGGTGGACAGGCGGACAGACAGGTGGACAGATAGGTGGATGAGTGGACAGGCGGACAGACAGGTGGACGAGTGGACAGGCGGACAGACAGGTGGACGAGTGGACAGGCGGACAGGTGGACAGATAGGTGGACAGGCGGACAGGTGGACAGATAGGTGGACAGGCGGACAGGTGGACAGATAGGTGGATGAGTGGACAGGCGGACAGACAGGTGGATGAGTGGACAGGCGGACGAGTGGACAGGCGGACAGGTGGACAGGCGGACAGACAGGTGGATGAGTGGACAGGCGGACAGACAGGTGGACGAGTGGACAGGCGGACAGGTGGACAGATAGGTGGACAGGCGGACAGACAGGTGGACGAGTGGACAGGCGGACAGGTGGACAGATAGGTGGACAGGCGGACAGACAGGTGGATAGGTGGACAGACGGACAGGTGGACAGACAGGTGGACGGGGCCAACATGTCAGCTGGTCGCTGTGTGGACATGAAGACTCTGAGGACGCAGGTTTGTTGACATGCCGTCTGTCGTGCTGCTGATGTGAATGTCCTGTCTTCAGGTGGGACACGAGCCGCTCCCCCCCAGCCTGGGCCGCAACCTGTTCGGCAGACAGGTCCACCAGCTGCCCGGCTTTTTTGCTTATGGTGAGTCTGACCCTGCTGTCACCGTGGAGACGGGCGTTTCCAGACTCCAGCTTTTCGTTGGGTTCGTCAGGAGAGCCAGAATGTTGTAAAACAGGTTTCATTAAAGGTTCTTTAGTGATTTAATCAGATTTAAACCACACCTGGCTGCAGGTGTGGTTTTTACTCGTCTAAAGACCCGTTAAAGTTCTGAGGAATGAAGCTCTCCATGCTCAGCTTGGGGTTCACAATGTTGGGTGATCCTGCTCGTCTTGCTGTGGGACTCCGGTGCTGCTGCAGAATGAAGTCTATCTTTTAGCTTTCATGTGATTTCTGCTGCACCGTGACAGACGTTAATCTGTGGACCTGTCCTTAGACGGTTTGCAGGTTTAGACCAATCAGACCACACGTTTCTCCTTCCATCTGCAGGGAAGGCCAAAACATTTCTGCGTGTTTATTTTCCTTAACTTGAACATAGAGAGGTCGCAGCTATTCAGGCCCCATCGTACAGAGACTCCTTCATAAATACCAATCTCTCCACAGCTTAAAAGTTTCCCTACATGTGAATTATTTTAGTTTTTTTAAGGAAAGTGTGTTTCCTTCCTTCTACAGCAAAACACATCATAAAGGTGGATGGAAAAGCCGGTCTCCTGAAAGGTCTGGTCCCGAGGCTCTGCGCCAGCTCCATCGGCACCGTCGTGCACAGCAAAGTTGTGCAGGTAGGCTGGATGACAGCAGGGACATCTGTTGCAGTCAGACCCACGGCTGAAGTATATTCTGTAACCTTGGATTCTTTGGCATATTCACGTGTTTTTCTTTAATGAGTAGCTGCAGCAGTCGGATGTCAGGTTGAACGGATTTCATGGCGTCCGCTCTGTCCGGCTGGAAGTCTGACCACATGCTGTTTCTAGTCACGTTTCCTCTCCTGTCTTACAGAAATGTCAGGAACGTGGTGCATCTCAGGTAAGACATCCAGATGTTCCGTCCCACTCAAACCTTTTCTGCTGACTGGTGAAGAATAAAGTTTGGGTGGAATCTGACGAGAATAAAAAACTGAGCTTGTGGTCCAGATCTTCCCCCGAGGTTCAGATTGAGGCCAGAAGTCGGACGTTGTGTGGGACTGAATACCGCCGTCATTAGAGACAGAAAATGGATCTTAATGTGAGTCAGAACCGGGCAAAAGCTCGTGTGAAAGCTGCAGAACTCACGCCGTCGCAGCGTAGCAGGAAGTCCTCATTCATCCTGCAGACGAAACTTTTCAGTCCCGGTTCTGGTTCTGGTTCTGGTTCGCTGGGAGCAAGAAAATACGGAAAAACACAGGAAGAAGTTGGACTGGAGCTTCCTCTGGGTTCTGGTCCCGACCCGTGGTCAGGCTGGAGGTCCGGCTCGGGGTTCAGGCCAGCCCAGGAGTCGGTCCGTCCGTTCGGCCCGGCCCGGGAGTCGGTCCGTCCGTTCGGCCCGGCCCGGGAGTCGGTCCGTTCGGGCCGGCCAGGCCGGCCCAGGAGTCGGTCCGTTCCGGCCGGCCCAGGAGTCGGTCCGTTCGGGCCGGCCCAGGAGTCGGTCGGTCCGGCCCGGCCCAGGGGTCGGTCCGTTCGGGCCGGCCCAGGAGTCGGTCGGCCCGGCCCGGCCCAGGGGTCGGTCCGTTCGGGCCGGCCCAGGAGTCGGTCGGCCCGGCCCGGCCCAGGGGTCGGTCCGTTCGGGCCGGCCCAGGAGTCGGTCGGTCCGGCCCGGCCCAGGGGTCGGTCCGTTCGGGCCGGCCAGGCCGGCCCAGGAGTCGGTCCGTTCCGGCCGGCCCAGGAGTCGGTCCGTTCGGGCCGGCCCAGGAGTCGGTCCGTTCGGGCCGGCCCAGGAGTCGGTCGGTCCGGCCCGGCCCAGGGGTCGGTCTGTTCGGGCCGGCCCAGGAGTCGGTCCGTTCCGGCCGGCCCAGGAGTCGGTCCGTCCGTTCGGCCCGGCCCGGGAGTCGGTCCGTCCGTTCGGCCCGGCCCGGGAGTCGGTCCGTTCGGGCCGGCCAGGCCGGCCCAGGAGTCGGTCCGTTCCGGCCGGCCCAGGAGTCGGTCCGTTCCGGCCGGCCCAGGAGTCGGTCGGCCCGGCCCGGCCCGGCCCAGGGGTCGGTCCGTTCGGGCCGGCCCAGGAGTCGGTCCGTTCGGGCCGGCCCAGGAGTCGGTCGGTCCGGCCCGGCCCAGGAGTCGGTCCGTTCGGGCCGGCCCAGGAGTCGGTCCGTTCCGGCCCGGCCCAGGGGTCGGTCCGTTCGGGCCGGCCCAGGGGTCGGTCCGTTCGGGCCGGCCCAGGGGTCGGTCGGTCCGGCCCGGCCCAGGGGTCGGTCCGTTCGGGCCGGCCCAGGGGTCGGTCCGTTCGGGCCGGCCCAGGGGTCGGTCGGTCCGGCCCGGCCCAGGGGTCGGTCCGTTCGGGCCGGCCCAGGAGTCGGTCGGTCCGGCCCGGCCCAGGGGTCGGTCGGTCCGGCCCGGCCCAGGGGTCGGTCCGTTCGGGCCGGCCCAGGGGTCGGTCCGTTCGGGCCGGCACCGGCCCGGTCTACAGAGGAAGGACTGTAACCGGTGTGTAATCGGATGTTTTCTCTGATCTGTGGTCCAGATCCGGAGCGGCCACCAGAAGGCTGCGGACGGCACCCTGCAGCACGTCGTCAGCGAGGTAAGACGCCGTTCCTCCGACACGCTTTCTGTAACTCGCCATATGAAGGTCGGATCCAACGGACTTTGTTAGAACAGATTCCGCGTTAAAACGCCGTTTTCCCTTCATGGTGGCGGGAAGCTTCTCCATTCATTCTGCCTTCTTATTGGACAGTCCGCTTTGTGGTTATAACCCGAGTTTCTGCACACAGATTATTATATTATTATTATTATTATTATTATTAATAATATTATTTTATATGTAAACACTTTTATTTTATTCCTATTTTTTTACTTCATTTTTATTTGATCTCTGTTTTTATGCTGAGGCAATGAATCCATGCGTTCGCTTCACTGAACATGGAGGTTGGTGTTCCTGCTGCGCCGTGGAATCGGTGTGAATGTGTCCAGATATTCCTTCCTCTCCGCGCGTAGCAGGAACCAGCCGTTGTTCCGGAACGTTTCCGGCATCGCAGCTCTCTCCGCTTGTTTCTGACGTTGGACTAAAGAGAGAAGCTGCCGGAACACCTGAAGGAGGCAGGAATGGTTTTATTCAGAAACGGAGAGACGAGTCGAAGCGAACGGAAGCGTCTGAAAGTCCCGGTGCAGCTTTTCTTCCTGAAAGTGGCTTTAAATGAAAACGCAGACGGGAGTGACGCCACTAAGTCTGACGTTTCAGACCTGATCCTTCTGCTCAACATCCTCAGACCTCCAGAGAGATGATCGCTCGCTCCTGCGCCACCATCGTCACACATCCGTTCCACGGTGAGTCTTCAGCGGATCGGAAGTTCTCTCTCTGTGTGTGTGTGTGTGTGTGTGTGTGTGTGTGTGTGTGTGTGTGTGTGTGTGTGTGTGTGTGTGTGTGTGTGTGTGTGTAACCTTGCCTCCTGTCTCCAGTGATCACTCTGCGGTGTATGGTCCAGTTCATCGGCAGGGAAACGAAGTACAGGTTAGTTTTTCCTCTTTTCTCCTCTGATGTGACTGAAGAGTGACTGACAGGTGTCTCCGTCCTCAGCGGCGTGCTGGAGTCCCTCGTCACCGTCTACAGGGAGGACGGCGTCCTCGGCTTCTTCGCGTGAGTACTTTCTCTTCTCGAGACCAGCTCTGGACCAGCGGTCCGTCACGGGACCAGCGGTCCGTCTCGGGGACCAGCGGTCCGTCTCGGGGACCAGCGGTCCATCTCGGGGACCAGCGGTCCGTCACGGGACCAGCGGTCCGTCTCGGGGACCGGCGCCAGCGGTCCGTCTCGGGGACCGGCGCCAGCGGTCCGTCACGGCACCAGCGGTCCGTCTCGGGCACCAGCGGTCCGTCTCGGGCACCAGCGGTCCGTCTCGGGGACCGGCACCAGCGGTCCGTCACGGCACCAGCGGTCCGTCTCGGGCACCAGCGGTCCGTCACGGCACCAGCGGTCCGTCTCGGGCACCAGCGGTCCGTCTCGGGCACCAGCGGTCCGTCTCGGGGACCGGCGCCAGCGGTCCGTCACGGCACCAGCGGTCCGTCTCGGGCACCAGCGGTCCGTCTCGGGCACCAGCGGTCCGTCTCGGGGACCGGCACCAGCGGTCCGTCACGGCACCAGCGGTCCGTCACGGCACCGGCGGTCCGTCACGGCACCGGCGGTCCGTCTCGGGCACCGGCGGTCCGTCACGGCACCAGCGGTCCGTCACGGCACCAGCGGTCCGTCTCGGGCACCAGCGGTCCGTCTCGGGCACCAGCGGTCCGTCTCGGGCACCAGCGGTCCGTCTCGGGGACCAGCGGTCCGTCACGGCACCAGCGGTCCGTCACGGCACCAGCGGTCCGTCTCGGGCACCAGCGGTCCGTCTCGGGCACCAGCGGTCCGTCTCGGGCACCAGCGGTCCGTCTCGGGCACCAGCGGTCCGTCTCGGGCACCAGCGGTCCGTCTCGGGGACCAGCGCCAGCGGTCCGTCTCGGGGACCAGCGGTCCGTCTCGGGGACCAGCGGTCCGTCTCGGGGACCAGCGGTCCGTCTCGGGGACCAGCGGTCCGTCACGGGGACCAGCGGTCCGTCTCGGGGACCAGCGGTCCGTCTCGGGGACCAGCGGTAGACCAGCGGTCCGTCTCGGGGACCAGCGGTCCGTCTCGGGGACCAGCGGTCCGTCACGGGGACCAGCGGTCCGTCTCGGGGACCAGCGGTAGACCAGCGGTCCGTCTCGGGGACCAGCGGTCCGTCACGGGGACCAGCGGTCCGTCTCGGGGACCAGCGGTCCGTCACGGGGACCAGCGGTCCGTCTCGGGGACCAGCGGTAGACCAGCGGTCCGTCACGGCACCAGCGGTCCGTCTCGGGCACCAGCGGTCCGTCTCGGGCACCAGCGGTCCGTCACGGGGACCAGCGGTCCGTCTCGGGGACCAGCGGTAGACCAGCGGTCCGTCACGGGGACCAGCGGTCCGTCACGGGGACCAGCGGTCCGTCTCGGGGACCAGCGGTAGACCAGCGGTCCGTCTCGGGGACCAGCGGTCCGTCTCGGGACCAGCGGTCCGTCTCGGGGACCAGCGGTAGACCAGCGGTCCGTCTCGGGACCAGCGGTCCGTCTCGGGGACCAGCGGTAGACCAGCGGTCCGTCTCGGGGACCAGCGGTCCGTCTCGGGACCAGCGGTCCGTCTCGGGGACCAGCGGTCCGTCTCGGGGACCAGCGGTCCGTCTCTGGTCCAGACTACCCCCGCCCTGCCTCATGCGTTTAGACTGAACCCAGACGTATGTTTAGCAGATGTTTCCAGATGTTTCTATGGTAACGATGACTTTCCCTCCCCAGCGGTTTAATTCCTCGCCTTCTGGGTGACATCTTGTCTCTGTGGATTTGCAACCTGCTGGCTCACGTCATCAACACCTACGCCATCGATGACGCGGTAAGTCGCCTCTTCTTCAGCTCTGGCAGAGGAATAGTGATTAGAAGGGGCGGAGCCGTCTGGATTAGAAGGGGCGGAGCTGTCTGGATTAGAAGGGGCGGAGCCGTCTGGATTAGAAGGGGCGGAGCCGTCTGGATTAGAAGGGGCGGAGCTGTCTGGATTAGAAGGGGCGGAGCCGTCTGGATTAAAACGTATGGTTGTGACGTGAATCATGGCGACTCGGCGTGGCGTCTATCCGTCTGACTGGATGCCGTTTCTCTCTGCAGATGAGTCACACGGGGGAAATAAAGAACTGCTCTCAGGCCGTGACGGGGGTGAGTCTGACGGACACCGGCGTAGCCTCACGGCGCCTTTACCTGTCTTCTCATCATGTTCTTCTTCTGCTCTTCCTCCAGTTCTTCGCCAGTATGCTCACCTACCCCTTTGTTCTGGTGTCCAATCTCATGGCCGTCAATAACTGCGGGTGAGCGTCCATTTTATCTGCAGTTGTGACGTCTTTCCTGTCGCCAGGAGACTCATGTTTCTGTCCCACCAGGCTCGCCGGGGGCCTGCCGCCATATGCAGCTGTATATCCAACCTGGGTGCACTGCTGGAGGCATCTAAGCAGAGAGGTAACCGAACCCCCCCCCCCCCACTCCCCCCCCCCCGAGGTCAGGCACTCTAACTCTGAGATGGTCATGTGACCCTCCAGCTGGTCTACGAAGGTTTTCCAGCGTTTCTATCCATCCAGGAGGTTTACAATCCAGACACAACATATAGTGTTTATTCAGAGACTCTAGATGGTAAATCCACCATTATTTATCACATCTTCATCACCATCACCACCATGTTGCTAAGAGACCTCTATTTCCACCTGGACATGATGATGAAGACACTTCCTGTCAGACTTTCCACCAATCAGAGAGCTTAAACTGACGGTAACGTCCAATCAGGAGCAGCCAAAGATCAACAAGTGATGAGAAAAGCAGGAAAATAATGATCCTCTATGGCTGGAATAAAGCCAAGAAGACGTTTGGGATGCAGCTGAGGTGGAGGTGCTGCAGTGAGGACAGCAGGTAGATAGTAGCAGGAAGAAGTGTGGAAACATGGAAACTGTGAGGTGGAGGTGCTGCAGTGAGGACAGCAGGTAGATAGTAGCAGGAAGACGTGTGGAAACATGGAAACTGTGTGAGGTGGAGGTGCTGCAGTGAGGACAGCAGGTAGATAGTAGCAGGAAGACGTGTGGAAACATGGAAACTGTGAGCTGGAGGTGCTGCAGTGAGGACAGCAGGTAGATAGTAGCAGGAAGACGTTTGGAAACATGGAAACAGTGTGAGGTGGAGGTGCTGCAGTGAGGACAGCAGGTAGATAGTAGCAGGAAGACGTGTGGAAACATGGAAACTGTGAGGTGGAGGTGCTGCAGTGAGGACAGCAGGTAGATAGTAGCAGGAAGACGTGTGGAAACATGGAAACAGTGTGAGGTGGAGGTGCTGCAGTGAGGACAGCAGGGTCTGCAGGCTGACAAGCATCACAAGCTTCGGCTTTAGATCAGTGAGGTGAAAGTCTGTCCTCGATGGCCCCAGCCCTGCAGGATTTCCATGTATCCCTGCTCCAACACACCTGGCTTCCAGTAATTGGATCCAACAGCCACTGAAGTTGACTGATGTATTAGTCAGGTGTGTTGCAGCAGGGAGACATGGAGAGCTGGGGCCGTCGTTGCTGGACGCTCCTGCTTTAGAACATAAAACAGAGTGAAACGTGGTGGTGGTTAACCTGCGTCTCTCTTTCAGGGCAACATGAGCAGAGGCAACAGCTTGTTTTTCCGGAAGCTTCCAGCGGGGAAGATGTACGCCATGGACCAGAAGAGATTTTCTTAAAGCTGGAGCAGAGCTGAACGTAGCTGTGATAATGAAACAGAACCGTGTGCGTGGCTTGATCCGGGGCTGGAAAGCTGGAGCGGATCGTTTTGTATGCACCTGTTTACAACGCAGCCCGCCTGGCCTCATGTTTCCACTTACTTTCAGCTGCTCCTCAAAGTCATCCAAACCTTGACTAACGTAGTAATTCTTTTAACGACCTGCGGGTTCGGCCGCAACTCGTACACGCATCGTGTCTTTTCTAACCTGACATGTTGAGATGGCGTCTGTCTGCATGTGGTAGCGTCTAATGATTCCTGTGTGATTGATCTGGGTGTCATGTTTGTCTTGTATGTTGGTGAAATCACCCTGCGGGGGGGTGGGGGGGTAATTTAATGAAAGCAAGGAAGGAGCTTGTTGGAGGACGTGTGGATGTACAGAACCTGATTAAAAACCGGCAGCGCTTCTATTAACTGATTGAACCAAATAAAAACACATTTTTCCACCTGGTCTCTCTTGTTCAGACGGTTTGTGTGAGATCGGATGTGAAACCGGTTCTGGTTCTCCTGATCCGTACTGTGTTTTAATTATGAAAACCTGTAAATGATCCGGAATGTTTCCTTCCTAAAGACTGAATCTCCTCTGAAGGACTTTCTTCCACATTCTGCCCTCCGCTTCTTTCTTCTCTGATCTGTTGGGGTGACTTCAGTCCACACGGAGACAAGTAGCTGAAACTTATCACCGTGGCAACAAAGACGAGGCATTTATCCATCTGCAGACTTTTATTTCAATAAAAAAACAAGTTTGAAATAATATCGTTAGAAAACATGAAACACCAAAACAAACAGAATCAACTGAACTGGGTTTGTTTCTCAGAGCCCCCCCCCCCCCGGCCAGGAGAAAACCTTCCATCCACGCAGACTTCTGCTTGGTTTATGTAACACCGGTCGTCCACGTGCAGCCGTGCACATCGACACTCTGCTCAGACATCTTTAGGAATCGTGTGCGACGCATAAATCTGCATTTGGAGTGACGAATCAGAGGAAAACTTCTTGGTTTGTGGGACAAGACCCGAATCATCTCTACCATCAGAAACACTTCACACCAAAATGGTAAAACTTGCTGAGCTGCCACGGTGGTGACGTTACCATAAACACACACACACACACACAGTTCTGCTCAGATCTATTGATGACCATCGATTCATCACGACACGCAAATCCGTCGTCTCTCGGGGAACATCAGAGTGAATAAAAGTAGGGACAAACGGCGAAGCACGTGCACGCTTGTATTTCCTTCCCATCATGCAGCAGCACGTCTTCCCCTCCGCCCGCCGAGGTTAGGCTTCTGGAACGACGTGTTTACGCTGGTCTGCTCTGGCCGAGCGCTACGAGCCGCCGCCTTCTGCAGCCTTGTTGCCGCTGTGGTGACTCTTGATGTGCTGCGTCATCCCTTTGCGGTTCGTTACCGTGTGTCCACACTGGACGCAGGTGTAGCGTCCTCTGGTGTGCTCCCAAAGGACACGCCTGTTGCACGCCATGCCTAGCACACAAAGGACACAGGTTGGCCTCAGAGAGAAGACAGAAAGCTTCAGCAGCGTTTCCACGTGTTGCTACGGACGTCTGCTGCCGACTCAGACCGTCTGGAACAGGGTGTCGAACTCCAGTCCTCCAGGCCCGGTATCCTGCAGGTTTTGTTGTTTCCCTGCTCCAACACACCTGACTCAAATCAAATGGATCCATCAGCTTGTTGTCAACCTGTTCATTTATTCTGGTCAGATGTATCGGAGTGTGGAGACAAACTCCTGCAGGACGCCGACCCTTGAGGAGTTTCACACCTCTGGAACGTCAACGACTTTTCAACAAGCAAGATCAAACCTCAGCGAAACTCACCTTGATTCTTCTTCCAGACGGCTGAAGACCCTGGAGGAGAGGAGGTCGCGGATCCCGGAGCAGGGGGGGCGGCCTCGGAACACCTGGTCTGCGTCTGGAACTGCCTCTGGACGTCAGGAACATCAGGAAATGCTTTTATAGCAGCGGGTGCATCAGCAGTTTCCATCCTGAGCAGAGGCTGAGCGGCTGCTCTGGAGAGCTGTGGAGGGGAGGGCTCCAGGACAGGCAACATGGGGGGGGCAAGGACAGGGGGCTCTGAGGAGCCTGGCTGTGGAACAGCACCAGGAAGGGATCCATTTGTGTTTGCAATCTGAAATGGGACCTGCTGGGGTGAAGACACAGATTCCAGCTGTGGGGGGGCCTGGTCCACAGACTTGGGGTTGGTTTTTGAGGTGTTAGGGGTTGTAAGGATGGGGGGTGTTGCTTCAGCTGCTTTTGGTTTGCCTCGTGGCACTTTGGAGCAGGTATGAAGGTGTCCCAGCAGGTTCCGGTAGGACCGCAGCTTGGTACGGCAGCTCTCACACCTGCAGAAACAGAAGCAACGCTTTGTGACGCGAAGAAACTGGGAGCGAAAACATGGGACAGGACTACTTACTGGAAGTAGATGTTTGGTTTGTGGTGCTGCCTCGTGTGCTCCATTAGCTTCTGCATGTTAGGGAAGGAACCGCTGCAGCCGCTGGTGGAACACCTCAACACTTTACCTGAAAGGAAGACGCAGTTCTCTGGTCAGATTCGTCCATCAGAGCACCAGAACGACAGCAAAGCTTCCTGCAACAACACATCTCTGTCCGAGTCTTAAACTGTTTGGGTGAAGAAGCAAAGGAAGACATTGAAACGGAGTCAGTGTGGAAATGATGGTTTCTCTTCGATTAAAGTGTCACTCATTCAACTGAAAAATCACCAGTTGGACCAGTGAGAAATCACCAGTTGGACCAGTGAGAAATCACCAGTTGGACCAGTGAGAAATCACCAGTTGGACCAGTGAGAAATTACCAGTTGGACCAGTGAGAAATTACCAGTTGGACCAGTGAGAAATCACCAGTTGGACCAGTGAGAAATCACCAGTTGGACCAGTGAGAAATTACCAGTTGGACCAGTGAGAAATCACCAGTTGGACCAGTGAGAAATCACCAGTTGGACCAGTGAGAAATCACCAGTTGGACCAGTGAGAAATCACCAGTTGGACCAGTGAGAAATCACCATTTGGACCAGTGAGAAATCACCAGTTGGACCAGTGAGAAATCACCATTTGGACCAGTGAGAAATCACCATTTGGACCAGTGAGAAATCACCAGTTGGACCAGTGAGAAATTACCAGTTGGACCAGTGAGAAATCACCAGTTGGACCAGTGAGAAATCACCATTTGGACCAGTGAGAAATCACCAGTTGGACCAGTGAGAAATTACCAGTTGGACCAGTAAATGGACAAACAGGTCAATAACCGGCTGCTGGGACGAAGTGAAGTGAATATTTATCTCTCCGGGCCTCCAGGGAGTAAATATGGAGCAACACTTCGCATCCCTGCTCCGTGTGAAGACAAAGGTTCCGCATGAGACCACCGGACCCACCGGGCAGGGACTCAGCTGGGATCTCATGGTCCTTCACGTGGCTCTGCAGGGCGCTGGTCTCCGTGTAGACCCGCTTACAGCCGTACATCGGACACGGGATCCGCTGGATCCCTGAAACTGGGAATAATAAAAAAAACAGTTGAACCAATATAACAGAATTATTGGCCTAACAGATTAATATAACAGAATTATTGGCCTAACAGATTAATTTAACAGAATTATTATAACAGATTAATTTAACGAGGTTAATAATTAATATAAGTAATAATTAATAATAACTCTCCTGGAGCTACTTGCTATGCTAGCATGCTAAGTGACTAGCTCGCTCCGGAATTCAACAGGAAAACTGTGCGCCATTTTGTGATTTTAAAGCACAATTGCAAACCTCCATTTCCATTTTCGGGTGTTTGTAGGACGGTGGTGCCCGCAGACATGGCTGTAGACCCGGTCCAGTTCTCAGAAACGACAATAGTGGACGCGCGAAACCGGACTGGCAGAAACGGACTACAGTACCCACAAGCCCCCGCGGTTTGCCAAGAACTTCCGGGTCGGTCTGTTCAGTCAGTTGATCCTCCAGAGTCACAAAAACATTTTACATTTGTTTTCTGACTTCAAAAGGCAGAAATCTGCTTTGTCAAGGTTTAATGTTTCTCTAGACTTCCTTTGTGCTGCCGAATCTCTTCATGTTGATAACGACACTCTTTAAAAGGTTGATAAAATACTCTTGGACTTTTTCACTAAGTTAAAAACGAGGCTGAAGTTCGCTTCCGAGGACGTTGCCCACCCCTGTCATAAACAAAGCCTAAAGGTCACAAACAAACATGAATGTTGCTTGATTTGTATTCAATACCTGATCGATACGATGATCGGTGCAGAGACGAAATGGTTAAACGTTGGATTCTGATTGGTCTGAAATAGTTTCACAGGTAACCGTGGCAACAGTTCTCTGCTCCTTTCAGTCCAACAGGCAGCTCATCCAGCAGGTTTACAGCATGAACATGTTGGGTTTCAGCTTCATTCAGATTGTTGCTGGAACTAAAAGGTCCCGGCCGTGACCTCCACCCCCCCCATGGGGTAATTCTACACGGCATGGTGGCAGAACATCCAGATGTGGTGAACATCAGTCTGAAGCACAGATCTGTTGTCATGATGGATTCCATTGATCCCAGAAACATGAGGCTACAGCAGAAAAGAAAAGACTCGTCTTCGCTACTCGGCTTTTACACTTCAGGACAAACACAAGCTTTCTGTCGGCTCTGGGAGTGTGCAAAACACACACAGTGTAAAGTGTGTGAAACGGAGCATCACTGCCTTCACACACACACAGGAAGATCCTCAGCATCAGCCAGCAGCTGATCAGTGTTTTTTGATCCTCTCTAGAAGTCGTGTTGGTAGTGGGTTTGCAGCTTTCAGGTGTGGAATGGAGGTGTGTGTGTGTTCTGTTCCCACACGCAGGACATCCAGTTCATCTCAATCTCATTAACAGGAGCATATTTCACATTATTCTGCCTTGACACATACAAAACAAGTGATAGACTGAGGAAAATAAATCTTTCCACAATAATCTCTCATCACCAGAGATGTGCAGGAGCAGGGCGTAGCGAGGTCATGTGACTTTACCCACACAGGCAACCGTTACTTCATATGAAAAACACAGATCTCCACCTTACATTTTATCATTAAGATTCTGTGAACCAGTAAAAACCATTCTGCGTTACACCCAGCAGTACTGGGATGCATAAATACAGGACAGGGTTTATAAAAAGTATAAATAAATCCTAAACACAGGTAGAAATATGACGTTAGTAAAGATTTTTTATTCGTTTTTACTTCATGCAAAAATAATCTTTATTTTAAAGCGACACCAGTAACTTTATTTATGTCTCATCTGCAGCTCATGTGGCCCGAAACAAGCAACGCTCGCATGTACTTCTCATATTTACATTCAGAACATTTTCATCACAGCTGAAGAGATAAAAATGGCTCAACATTTCTGTCCTCCACAGAATCTGGGTCAATGTTCTCTGTTTGGAGCATGTCTCTGTCTCCAGGCCCCCAGTCAGTAAAACACTCGTCATGTCCATAAAAACATGGGAGAAATGAAAGAAACTTCCCCCTGAATGATATTTAATCTGCCATTTTTACCAGATAATCACCAAACCAAAGAGGTGGAAAATCGTTCAGAAATCCGTCCAAACGTGGCGAGTCTGCTGGACAACGTCTCGGAGCTTCAGGAAGAGAAACGACTCTACGGACGTTCAGGCAGGAAAAAGCCATCCAGATGTTGGAGGGAGGAGCATCTAGAAACATTTTATCGTCATCAACATGAAGATGTCTGTATTCACCTCATCCTCACGCCGGCCGGAGTAGAGTCCTGGGAGCTTCAGGGCTCTGTGTTGTGTCCCAGCTCTGCCCTGGACTGGTTTTCCTAGGCGGGAACCTCCGATGGGGTTTCTGGGATCTGTTGCCTACTAACTAATCCAGAGTGGAGGTCGTGGTCCAGACTCCCCTCCAGACAACTTTTCAACCTTCTCCTGGTGCATCGTGAGCTTCTCCTGCTCCCTCCTTCCAGGTGTTGCTGTCTGCAGTTTGTTGAACACTAACCCTAACCACCCCCCCAAACTCAGTACAGATGTTCCTGCAAACGTCTCCATGCTGCATGCAGGCCTCAGCTTCCTGCTGGCATGTGTAGACGTTCTTCCTCATGTTCTGGGTCTTCCCCGGACAGCACGTCCAGCCTGAGCCATGTGTCTTCTGAGACTTTACCTCTAATGAATGGGATCGGTACAGATCTTTGAACTAGTTAAGCTGGAAACGTCGTGATCTTCATCTTTACAAACCGTCAGAGCGAAACAGATTCCCAGATCCTGAGGGAAGTCCGTCCCCAGAGAGGACACGAGAGACGCTATAAAAACCCTGAGAACAACCAGAGGAACGGTGGACATGCTGGTGGACGTGTTGGGACATGTGCTCGTGTCTCAGTCGTAGTCGTGTTTGATGCAGCGGTGCAGGGTTGCTAAGCAACAGGGAGTTGATCACCAGCAGACTTTTCAGAACGAGACATGAATAAAACTGATAGAAGGGACCAAGAACTGGCCTGCAGAGGTTCGGGAGTCTGCGTGGAACCAAGCTGCTGAACCGTAAAGCCTGCAGCCCCCCCCCCCCCTCCAGGTAAAAGTCTGGGTACCTGCAGCTAAACCGACTTCTCCACACTGAACGGCGGCATCCGGGCTCGACTCCCACGTCCTGGCTCACATGGCCGAGCACATTTTGGGCGCGCTGGGTTCTGTGTTTGCCTTCTGCCGGATGCTCTCTGGGAAAACAGAAGACATCAGTCCATCCACCATCCCCCCCCCACAGTCACAAACACCTCCAGATTTACCTGCCAGGTCCGTCCGGGAGATTTCCACCAGCCCCTCGTACAGACCTTTGACGGGGTTCTCCCCTGCCGTCGCCACTCCGTGAAGCCAGATCAGCAGCATGCGGTGACCATGCTCCTTGAAGCTCTTCATACCTGCAAGTTCAGGCCAGATGTGACGCATCGTCTCAGTCGCAGATAAACGGATTGTTTGCTGCCGCTAAGGCGGCTCCAGACCTGAATATTTACATCAGACGGTCACATCAACCCAGGTCAGTGTAGCCCTGCTTTAACAGATCTTGTTGCTGTTCAGCGTTTAGAAGCAAATGAACTTCTTTCCAAACACCAACATGGTGCTGGTGACCCTGCACGGCTCCTCTTCATCTAACAGACCGGATCATAACTCAAAGAGCTGAATCTCTAAAAGACGGATTTTCAGCAGCTGTTCGGTAAATCTGATGGAATCAGGAACAAGAGACGAAACTTCTGGAACGATCCGGAAGAATATTTGAACAAATCCGGATCCCCGCCTGCTTCCAGGAACGTTTGAACAGATTCTTCACTATGGGGAAGTAGTGACCATTCTGCCATCAGAACTTCCAGCTCCACAACAATCCCCACAAACATGAGCAAAAAGAAGAATTCTGTGGGCTTGGTCGAGGTCTGCGCTGTCGGAACGCCTTCCTCCCTCCTCCCTGCTGGTCAGAACGCCTTCCTCCTCCCTGCAGGTCAGAAGGTCTTCCTCCTCCCTGCAGGTCAGAACGTCTTCCTCCTCCCTGCAGGTCAGAACGTCTTCCTCCTCCCTGCAGGTCAGAACGTCTTCCTCCTCCCTGCAGGTCAGAACGTCTTCCTCCTCCCTGCAGGTCAGAACGTCTTCCTCCTCCCTGCAGGTCAGAACGTCTTCCTCCTCCCTGCAGGTCAGAACGTCTTCCTCCTCCCTGCAGGTCAGAACGCCTTCCTCCTCCCTGCAGGTCAGAACGTCTTCCTCCTCCCTGCAGGTCAGAAGGTCTTCCTCCTCCCTGCAGACCAGAACGTCTTCCTCCTCCCTGCAGGTCAGAAGGCCTTCCTCCTCCCTGCAGGTCAGAAGGCCTTCCTCCTCCCTGCAGGTCAGAACGTCTTCCTCCTCCCTGCAGGTCAGAACGTCTTCCTCCTCCCTGCAGGTCAGAACGTCTTCCTCCTCCCTGCAGGTCAGAACGTCTTCCTCCTCCCTGCAGGTCAGAAGGCCTTCCTCCTCCCTGCAGGTCAGAACGTCTTCCTCCTCCCTGCAGACCAGAACGTCTTCCTCCTCCCTGCAGGTCAGAAGGTCTTCCTCCTCCCTGCAGGTCAGAAGGCCTTCCTCCTCCCTGCAGGTCAGAACGCCTTCCTCCTCCCTGCAGGTCAGAACGTCTTCCTCCTCCCTGCAGGTCAGAACGCCTTCCTCCTCCCTGCAGGTCAGAAGGCCTTCCTCCTCCCTGCAGGTCAGAACGCCTTCCTCCTCCCTGCAGGTCAGAACGTCTTCCTCCTCCCTGCAGGTCAGAAGGCCTTCCTCCTCCCTGCAGGTCAGAAGGCCTTCCTCCTCCCTGCAGGTCAGAACGCCTTCCTCCTCCCTGCAGGTCAGAACGTCTTCCTCCTCCCTGCAGGTCAGAACGCCTTCCTCCTCCCTGCAGGTCAGAACGCCTTCCTCCTCCCTGCAGACCAGAACGTCTTCCTCCTCCCTGCAGGTCAGAACGCCTTCCTCCTCCCTGCAGGTCAGAACGTCTTCCTCCTCCCTGCAGGTCAGAACGCCTTCCTCCTCCCTGCAGGTCAGAACGCCTTCCTCCTCCCTGCAGGTCAGAACGTCTTCCTCCTCCCTGCAGGTCAGAAGGCCTTCCTCCTCCCTGCAGGTCAGAACGTCTTCCTCCTCCCTGCAGGTCAGAAGGCCTTCCTCCTCCCTGCAGGTCAGAAGGCCTTCCTCCTCCCTGCAGGTCAGAACGTCTTCCTCCTCCCTGCAGGTCAGAAGGCCTTCCTCCTCCCTGCAGGTCAGAAGGCCTTCCTCCTCCCTGCAGGTCAGAAGGCCTTCCTCCTCCCTGCAGGTCAGAACGTCTTCCTCCTCCCTGCAGGTCAGAACGTCTTCCTCCTCCCTGCAGACCAGAACGTCTTCCTCCTCCCTGCAGGTCAGAAGGTCTTCCTCCTCCCTGCAGGTCAGAACGCCTTCCTCCTCCCTGCAGGTCAGAAGGTCTTCCTCCTCCCTGCAGGTCAGAAGGTCTTCCTCCTCCCTGCAGGTCAGAACGTCTTCCTCCTCCCTGCAGACCAGAACGTCTTCCTCCTCCCTGCAGGTCAGAAGGCCTTCCTCCTCCCTGCAGGTCAGAAGGCCTTCCTCCTCCCTGCAGGTCAGAAGGCCTTCCTCCTCCCTGCAGGTCAGAACGCCTTCCTCCTCCCTGCAGGTCAGAACGCCTTCCTCCTCCCTGCAGGTCAGAACGTCTTCCTCCTCCCTGCAGACCAGAACGTCTTCCTCCTCCCTGCAGACCAGAACGTCTTCCTCCTCCCTGCAGACCAGAACGTCTTCCTCCTCCCTGCAGGTCAGAACGCCTTCCTCCTCCCTGCAGACCAGAACGTCTTCCTCCTCCCTGCAGGTCAGAAGGCCTTCCTCCTCCCTGCAGGTCAGAACGCCTTCCTCCTCCCTGCAGGTCAGAACGCCTTCCTCCTCCCTGCAGGTCAGAACGCCTTCCTCCTCCCTGCAGGTCAGAACGCCTTCCTCCTCCCTGCAGGTCAGAACGTCTTCCTCCTCCCTGCAGACCAGAACGTCTTCCTCCTCCCTGCAGGTCAGAACGCCTTCCTCCTCCCTGCAGGTCAGAACGCCTTCATGCAGACGGCAGTTTGTTTGTGTGGAAGCGACTCCAACATGGCGTCGCGAGGAGTTCCGCACGGCTCAGGTTTGGGAACATCAACACCATTATTTATAGTGTAGTGTTTCTATGAGACAAATGATGCAAATTGCGAGGGTGGACGGTCCACTGGCTGTTTTCTCTACTTGTGCTGCCCAAAGTGAAATCCAATATTGCAGTATATAATAATAACTAGAGGAGGTCTTGTTCTGGAGGCTGATGGCTGCTGGCAGGAATGATCTTCTGTATCTTTCAGTCTTACATCGGACCTGAAGAAGCCTCTCACTGAACACACTTTGTTGTTTCATCACTGTGTTGTGGAGAGGGTGTGAAGAATCCTCCATCATCTTCATCAGCTTGTGCAGCATTCTTCTTTGGACAATCAGCTCCAGCGGCTCCAGAGTTACTCCAAGCACAGAAGCAGCTTTCTGGATCAGTTTGTTGATTCTCTTCAAGTCTCTGGTTCTGATGCTACTACCCCAGCAGATGCTGCAAAGCTGACTGCACTCTCCACAACAGACTTATAGAAGATATGCAACATCTTGGTGCAGACGTTAAACCATCTCAGCTTCCTTAAGAAGTACAGTCTGCTCTGACCTTTCTTGTAGATGTAGTCAGTGTTGCATTTCCAGTCCAGTTTGTTGTCCAGCTGAACTCCAAGATACTTGTATTCCTCCACCACCTCCTCTCCCAGGATGGAAACAGTGCTTTGTTTATTCTTCTTCCTCCTGAAGTCAACAATCATCTCTTTTGTTTTGCTGCTATTTAATATGAGATGATTGTCACCGCACCATTTAACAAACTGACTGACCAGTTCTCTGTACTCTGCTTCTTGTCCATCCCTGATACACCCCACAACTGCAGAGTCATCAGAGTATTTCTGCAGATGACAGGACTCAGAGTTGTACTGGAAGTCTGAGGTGTACAGAGTGAAGAGGAATGGCCAGAGTACAGTTCCTTGTGGTGCACCAGTGCTGCTGACCTCCATCTCAGACACACAACCTTTCAGTCTCACAAACTGTGGTCTGTTTGTGAGGTAGTCATAGATCCAGGTGGTTGTGGAGGTATCCACCTGGAATTTATGGAGCTTCTCACATAACAAAGCAGGCTGAATGGTATTAAAAGCACTGAGAAATGAAAGAACATGACCCTCAGAGTGCTGCCTGAATGGTCCAGATGAGAGTGTGCTCTCTGGAGCAGGTATATGATGGCATCTTCAACCCCAAGTCCATTACGATATGCAAACTGGAATGGGTCCTGAAAGGTGTTTACTTGCTTGTTGAGGTGAGCCAGTAAGAGTCTCTCCAGGACTTTCATGATGTGAGATGTCAGGGCAACTGGTCTGTAGTCACTTGGTTCAGCTGGTTGTGTTTTTTTAGGCACTGGAACAAGGCAGGAGGTTTTCCACAGCACTGGGACTCTATTTTGTCTCAGACTGGTGTTGAAAAGGTGCTGGAGAATCGGACATAGTTGTTCTGAGCAGGTCTTGAGAACTCTGGGACTGACACCATCTGGACCTGCAGCCTTGTTCTGGTTCAGTTTCTCAAGTTGCTTCTTAACCTGATTGCAGGAGACAAACAAGGTGGAGGTCTCAGGATGTCCTGATGTGGAGGGAGATGAAGCTGTGTTCTGGTCCATGACTGAGCTGCAGGGTGACAGATTGGAGGCGTGACAGGAAAGCAGTGGGCTTATGGAGGGTGTGTGGTCTGTTGGGCTGGAGGTAGGGGGTGAACTGAACCTGTTGAAGAATATGTTCAGCTCAGTAGCTCTGTCCAGACCTCCATCAGGCTGGTCCCCCTTTAACTTGAAGCCGGTGATCTTCTTCATTCCAGACCACACATCCCTCAGGTTATTCTGCTGGAGCTGACTTTCTAACTTCTTCCTGTAGTCCTCCTTGCACTTCTTAGTTTGGGTTTTAAGTTGTTTTTGTGTTGCCCTCAATAACTCCCTGTCTCCATCCCTGAAGGCTTTCTTTTTGATGTTCAGCAGCTTTTTCAGCTCACTGGTGATCCAGGGTTTGTTATTGGGGAAGCACCTCACTGTTCTTGTTGGGACGATGCTGTCCACACAGAAGTTTATGTAATCTGTCACACACTCAGTCATGGCGTTGATGTCGTCTCCATGAGGTTCACAGAGGACGTTCCAGTCTGTAGCCTCAAAGCCTCCTCTAAGAGCATCTTCAGCTTCAGCAGACCAGATTTTGATAGTCTTTGTGATGACTGGTTGCTGCTGAACGATGGGCTTGTAGGTGGAGGTGAGAAGAACCAGATTATGGTCAGATCTTCCTAAAGGAGGCAGGGCAGAACAACTGGATCCATTATTCATATTTGCATAAAATAAGTCCAACATCTTATTTTCTCTGGTGGAGCAGCTGACAAACTGCTGGAATGTTGGTAGAGTTGCAGAGAGGGAGACGTTGTTGAAGTCTCCGGAGATCACCATGAATGAGTTTGGATGCTGTGTTTGTAGCCGAGCAACGACGGAGCTGATGACATCACAGGCTGTGTCTGGTGCGGTACCAGGTATTATATAAACCGCTACCAGAATAACACAGGTAAACTCTCTGGGTAAATAATATGGACGGAAGCTCACAGCTAACAGTTCCATGTCCCTTGTGCATATCTTCTCCTTGACAGTAACATGTCCAGGATGACACCAACGCTGGTTAACCAGCACTGCAATTCCACCACCCTTTAGCTTTCCGCTGTGTTGTCTACTGCGGTCTGCACGGACCGTTTTAAAGCCCGGTACAGACACATTACAGTCAGGGATGTGTTCATGCAGCCATGTCTCGGTGAAGCCCATAATACTGCACTCTCTGTATTCTTTCTGAGACCTTGTTAGCATCTCGAGCTCGTCCGTTTTGTTAGCTAGCGATCTCACATTACCCATGACGACGGTCGGGAGAAATGGTTTAAATCTCCATCACTTTCTTCGCTCTCTGACTCCCGCTCTGCATCCTCTCCTCTTTCTTTTCAATTCCATCGGGATTTGATGTGTTGTTTCGCTGATAATCCTGATTTGGGAGAGGTTAATCAGTTGATCCCGATTGTAAACAAGTCTTTCGTTGCCATGGAGACTCATCATAACAAGCCTTGAAAGAGCAAAAATATGCAGAAAAAAATCCTCCTTGCAGCACACCCTCCGAACCGGCATGAAATCCTCAGGAAAAAATACATAATTTGAGGGAATATCTATGTGAGAAGACTTTGTACTTTAAAAAAAAAAAATGAAGATAGCAAGTCAGAGCTACTACAATCTTCTGCCAACAGATGGCGCAATCTAGAATATCAAAAGCATCGTTTTATAATGTGAAAGAAATTATTTTAGGAAGCAGTTGTTAAAATGTGCAGCAGCTTAATGCCTCCCCCCTCCTGTAAATGATGACAGACCAGACCAATGTGAAATTAAAATGACAAATAAGGAAACTGTGCTACTTTATGTACACCTAGTAAAGGTGTCCTGAAAGGCTGGGATGGGTGTTCAGCTGCAGACCCGGACAAACGAAGAGAAGAAGGGGGTTTCTGTAACCAGACTGGACCCAGTACACAACTGGACCAGATGGAACTGGAAGCTCTGCTCACCTGTCCACTGTTGTTCTATAGCTCGGATGTGAGCGTTGCTGAAGCCCCAGTGCTGAGCCAGGATCTTCCACTCCCCACGGCACAGGTGCTTGGTGGCCAGGCTCCACAGGACAGAGCGGAGGTGCTGGGTCTCTGGCTGGTGGTCCTGTTTAAAGCTCAGAGGTCGTCCCGCCCAGCAGTCCTGCTCGCTGCCCACTTGCTCCTGAATCCAAAAAGGAAACGCCTCTTAAAAACAAAGCAAAACTACTATGTTCTACATTCTGTATACGTGGATCTTTCCCTCCCTATGAAAGAGGTCAAAACATCGACACGTCAATCTGAACAACCACTCCTCAGCAACAGCTTCTCAACCTTTACCATGTGGATCTCCCTCTCTTCTAATGTCCAACGCCAACTCCAGGAAAAGTCCGTGTAAAATGCAAATATAAACCAGATGCAGTGACCGATGAATGTCCTCAGTAGCAGGAAACCAACGAGTCAGATGAGGAAACATTTTAACATCTGATGGAAAATATGGATCTGATGCTTTAACACATCTGTAAACAGCTGGAACAGGAGCAACTAAAGTAATGGGTACAAATCCGCAACATCTGGAGGAGCATTTACCAGCTTCACCAGCAACAGGTCAGAAACATGACTACGTATGAAAGGAGCTCTCAGACTGAAAGAGCTTCACCAGTCGGAGACAAACTGGTTCTGAACATTCAGAAAATGTTCCTCAGACTCTGGAGATCCATCATTTCCAGTGAAGAATATCCTCTACAGATTCAGATCAGAATGAATCTCTGTATGCCCAGGACAGGGCTGAATGCTGGTGATCTTCTGCACTGAAAGCCGACATGAAACTGGAAACCAGTGCATGGACTCAGGAAGCTTCCAGAAACCAGTGTGAACCCAGTTCATGCAGGTTTAAGCTCCATCATATGTGAAGAGGATCCAGAAACACGCCGTCTTCTCTGGGCCAAAGCTCATTTAAAATGTTCTGAGTGGAAACCTGGATGAAGATGTGGAATAGTTTGTGGACAGCATGGACGGCGTGTCCTGCAGACTAAAGAGGAGAGGGAGCATCCAGCTTGTTATCAGCCTGCATCTCTGATGGGATGGGGTTGCATTAGTGCCGATGGCGTGGGCAGCTTCCACATCTGGGAAGGTCCATCAGCGCGGGACATGGAGGTTTTACAGCAACATCTGCTGCTATTGGAGTGCAGGATGGAACATTTTACCCTGTTCCATCAAACATGTTAAATTAAACGCGTTATTCTACTGAAAGCAGCTGATTGTTCCAGAGGAGTCTCTTTACGTCCACACTCACCTTCTCCCATTTATAAAAGCGGTCGGCTTTGATGATCATGTCAACCAGGATCACGTGGTTACCCCTCGCCGCCACCTCCAGACACGTTTTCCCCTGCTGGTTACGAAAGTGAAAGATGACATCACAACTGATCATGTGACTCTTTTTCCACTTTGTTTTCTTTCATTTTTTAACTCAAAACGAGCTTGGAGTCTCATAACTGCTGGAAAACAAGATGCAGTCGGTAACAGCCCAACACCCCGGAGAGCAGACAGGTCTGGTCCCAATCCAGGATACTTAATCCAGGCTTACTGGCCAGTCTCCTCAGGGCCAGATGTGGTCCAGATGTCAGCTGTTGGGCTGGATGTGGTTTTACAGACGGTAGGAAGTCTTCCTTAAGGTGAAGTTTTCTTTGTTGGCTACATGTGGTGGTCATGAGACTGAGTCTTGGCTAGACACATTTACTCAACATGATAAGCCTGGGCCAGACCCGGGCCACATCCGCGCCACATCCGGGCCAAACATTCCAGCTCTCTGGGATGCTCAGAGTGGAGGTGTGAGGTACCTTGTCTGTCAGGTTGAGGTTAACACCGGAGATGAGCATCATCTCAGCCAGGTCCTGCAGGCCGTGCTCTGCTGCGATGTGCAGCGCCGTCTGCAGCCTCTGTCATCCACAACATACAGCGACCTGTCAATCATTCATCGTCTGGGTTCAGCCTTCATGTTGGGGGGTTGGTACTCACACTGTCGGGGACGTCCAGGTCACACTCAGCATCTATGAGGCGCCGGACGACCTCCGAGTGGTTGTTGGACACGGCGGAGTGGAGTGCTGTGACGTGTTGCTGTTAAAACACACATGTATGACGGCTTCCATGCTTCTGTTTTTCCCAAACAAATATTAACTTTACCCCTCATTGCTTTCACTTATTTATAATTATATAAAAATAATCATAACTAAAGGAAAAAAATCAGAAATGAATTTTTAATTCCTTCCTTGTCTTTCTCGGTGCGGCCCAGCATGAAGACGTGCAAAACGGTGGACGCTGCGCCAAAATTTATTTAAATTTTTATGGGTTTTTTTATTTGAATCCAAATCTGTTGTAGTATTTATTTATTTCTATTTATTTATGGTTATTTAAGCCTTGAACTTTATTTTATTCCAGGCTCTTTCTTTACGACTTCCTGTGTTTGGTTTGTTTAGGTGGAGCTGTAAATAAATGTTAGCATTAAGGGGTGAAGTTTCCGCTGCGTATGTTTTCCAGCCTGACAAGGGAATATTTAAGTCTTTACATTTCAGGGAAGTGAGAGGAAAAAAAGATGTAACTTACATTATCTACAGCATCTATGCTGATGCCTGCATTCAGCAGCAAGCCGGCCTCTTTGTCAAAGCCACGCTGGGCCACATAATGTAGAGCGTTCATGTTCCTCTGCACATGCAGGAAAACACATCGGAAGCTTCAAATAAATGAGAATAAAAGCGTCTCCAAGCAGCTGAGGTGAGCAGACATACATTGGTTCGTGCATTGACGTCACAGCCAGATTCCAGCAGCAGTTTGACACATTCATAGTGACCTCCATCTGCAGCCATGTGCAGAGCTGTCAGCCCATCCTGAAACAGAACAAGTCCACGTCAGCCACCAGGAAGCACCAAGTAAACTTTCTTCACCCAGCAGGATACGTTCCTCAAACAGGAAACAGAAGACAGAACTTCTCTGATTCAATATCATCTAATTCATCAAATCAACTACCCAACGTCCACGGAAGCCTCTCTTGCATGTCGCCTGCTGCTTCTCATTGACAGGAATTTTTCTGGGTTGGACTCCAGGGAGCTTCTCATCCCCTGCCAAGCCAGACCCAGTAGTGAAGCACGGTGAGGGCAACATCATGATATGCACAAGGCTGCTTCTCATCAGCAGCCATGAGGACAGAATCCAAAGAAGGATGAAAGCAGCTGAATGAAAACAGTTCAGCATCACTAAGCCCTGAAACCAACAACCAAGATGATCCTGCAGAAGCGTCGGCAGCAGCCTGACACATTAATCTTTTATTCTCAACCTTTAAAACTCCTAAACAAGCTTTGTGTTCAGTGTAAATGTATACAATATGCAACACAATACTATACAGTACTATAGAAGCTAAAGCTTTAACCCCAGTCCGCATCTAGACATGATGTTTCCATGCAGACGTGATGTTTAAATGCAGACGTGATATTTTCATCATGTCTGTCAGATTCTGAGGCTAAAATGATGTAAAATGAATGTATGAATAGATAAAGAGCATCCAGAAGAAAAAACAATGGATTTATTACTAACAGAACTAGAAAAAACACACAAGATTTTTTTTCTCAAGTCTTGGATTTCAGGAAAAAATATTGGCAAATAAAACAAACACAACAGAAACTATTTACTTATTTCACTTATTGCTACAAAATATTCAGACAGTTTTTGCTAAATGGGACTTGAGCTTTCAGACAGGTTCATGTTAACACACACTGCTGTATCACAAAACCAGGAATTCGTTCACGTTAAAGAAAAAGAAGTGGGCCGAGTACAGAGCCCTGTGGGACACCTGAAAATCTGTAAACTGCATTTAGTTTAAAACCTATCTCCATTAAAATAAACACAGAACAGAATATAATTCCACATTTTACACATTTTCCTCATTCCCACTTCTTCCTGCTACTATCTACCTGCTATCTTCACTAAAGCACCTCCACCTCAGCTGCATACCAAAGGTCTTCCTGGCTTTATTACAGCCATAGAGGATCATTATTTTCCTGCTTTTCTCATCACTTGTTGATCTTTGGCTGCTCCTGATTGGACGTTACCGTCAGTTTAAGCGCTCTGATTTGTGGAAAGTCTGACAGGAAGTGTCTTCATCATCATGTCCAGGTGAAAATAGAGGTCTCTTAGCAACATGGTAGTGATGGTGATGAAGATGTGATAAATAATGGTGGATTTACCATCTAGAGTCTCTGAGCATACACTACATCAGGGCTATGTAACTTGGTCCCAGGTGTTACTGTATAAGCCAAGCTCATTCCCTTCTTAGCTCAAACTATTCATAATATGGGGGGTTCCATACACTGGTCTCCTGAAGATACAGCACTCCCATCCTGAGTCTCCTCAACCGGCTCACTACTTTGCCACCTCAGATGTCCATTCCACATCCTTCTTCCTTCAACCTCTTTAAATCAGTTAGCTAACACAACTGTAGTGTGGCGCTTGCTAGTAAATCTGCAGGTAAAACTGAGAAACTGAAACAAGCTCTAGATGTGTACAGACATGATCCAGATACTTACTATGTTCCTACCATCTATATCGACTCCAGTCTCCATGATCTTCTGCAGGATCTCCGTATGTCCTCCTTTTGCTGCGAGATGCATGGCAGTGTTTTCATCCTGTAATAACAACACATCCAGACATGACAGACATCTTCAGCTGCCTCCTCACACAGTTGTAGGGGTGTGAGGGGAATTTAGCCAGGTGAGACCACATGCTTTCATCTACCAGGAAAGAAGCCACCATCATCAGAGAAACTGTTCTGATTGATCTTCCATTAAAATCAGTTTGTTCAGGAGTTTATTGAGGAAAACACACAATTACAGAAGTTGTTACCACCACTGCCTAAAACAAAGAAGGACAAAACCTGGTTCTCTAGCCCGCGTTGGGCGCGTTTTATTTAGTTTTTAATATCTTGAACATAAGATTTCTAGTAAAATATTCATCGAGCTACCCAGCATGTTGCTCGACATCACTTCTCCCTGTGGTCCACGGGATGGTTTGTCTGCTTTCACACTGTCAGAAAACCGAACCACACTTCGTGAGATCATCCAACCTGCTCGGTACAGTGTGATTCTGTCAGCTTTTACAGTTTTCAGCTTCAGACTACGAGTTTGTAGGTTTGAGTCTCCTCAAATTTAAAGAGGAATATAATCTTATGTTTCATTTTACTGCTGGAAAAGTAACGGATAAAACTGGAGGAGCATCTACTAGTTTAGCTAGTGACAGGCCAGTAACATGACTGGGTATAAATGAAGCATTTCAGAGAGGCAGAGTTGAGCACTACCCTGGAACTACTTCTTACACATGCTAACAGCTGCTAACAATGCTAAACACCTCCCTGGAACTACTTTTTACACATGCTAACAGCTGCTAACAATGTTAAACACCACCCTGGAACTACTTTTTACACATGCCAACAGCTGCTAACAATGCTAAACATCATATTAGAACTACTTTTTACACATGCTAACAGCTGCTAACAATGCTAAACATCATATTAGAACTACTTTTTACACATGCTAACAGCTGCTAACAATGCTAAACATCATATTAGAACTACTTTTTACACATGCTAACAGCTGCTAACAATGCTAAACACCACCCTAGAATTACTTTTTACACATGCTAACAGCTGCTAACAATGCTAAACACCTCCCTGGAACTACTTTTTACACATGCTAACAGCTGCTAACAATGCTAAACACCACTCTGGAACTACTTTTTATACATGCTAACAGCTGCTAACAATGCTAAACACCACTCTGGAACTACGTTTTATACGTGTTGGTCCTTGTTTGCTTCTTGGGAAATGAGCTGCTCACCTCAGTCTGAAAACTGTAAAAGGTAAATATTTAATCTCCTGGAAGCAGCAGAATAAATAAATCTAACATCTTTACCTGTCAAACTATCTGACACGTCTGTTAGCTTTGATAGCAGTGTTGATCTGATATGCATCAGTGTCTTGGTGTGTGTGTGTTACAGCAATACCTCATCCTTCAAACCATGTGTGCAACCAAGACCAATGAGGAATTCCACCACTTGGAGCTGTCCATGTTCAGCAGCCAGGTGCAGGGCTGTCTTCCCCGACTGCTTGGAGACATGTCAGCAGGACTCATACATGTGCAAAGACGCAAATTCTCATTCTGATGGAAAAACTAAAGTTTGGATTTTTCAGATTGCATTTGTCACCTTGTCAACTGTGTCCAGACAGGTGTCCTCCAGGTCCTCCATGATGAACTCCAGAACTCGGATGTGGCCTCTCTGAGCAGCACAATGCAGCATACTCAAACCATCCTGACAGAGACGGACGGTGAGCTTTGTCTGATAAAAACCTCAGTGTGATGAGACAAAGAGGCTCTTACTTTGTTCTCACAGCTCAGCTTGGCTCCAGAGGAAACCAGGATCTGCAGGATCTTCAGGTGGCCAAACCAGGAAGCCAGAAGCAGAGCATTCATGCCAAACTGTGGATAAATATTTACAGCAAAAAAGGCGGTTAGAGAGAAGCCACGTTGGCAGCAGAACATCCTGGTTCGCCTCAGACGTGTCACGTGACCTGCTTGTATCAACATCCGTCTGACTCTACCTTCACCTGAGCTCACATCTCCGCAACGTCTCTGCTGAGCTGAAACTTTATGTTTTACATGCAAACACAGCAGATTCATCCTCCTTTCAGTTTCCCATGAACCACATGCTTCTTATGTTTATCATTAGGCTGGCAGGTTTTATTCTCCACGTTAAGAACCAAAACAACCCCTTCTGTGTGCACCCAGATCATCCCTCACTTTCATCTCCAAGCACACACTCATTTTAATAAACCCACTTGTATTCTCAGAATTTCTGAATTAATCTGTGTCTGGCAGATTCCTGAAGTTATCCAATCAGAACTCCCTCTCAGCACATTTTTCCTGGGAAAATAATCCCGACTGATTGATCCGGTTGTGAGTGGTTTTGTGTTGGTAATGCTTTAATCAGCATATTGCTTAGTGTTTTTATTGTTTAATTAATTAATTAATTAATTCTTTAAATGAGCAAATTTATTATTACCCCTATGATGACGACCAACCTGGGCATGAATGTTCCCTTGCCCGGACGCGGGTTACCGGGACCCCCCTCTGGAGCCAGGCCTGGAGGCGGGGTACGAGAGCCAGCGTCTGGTGGCCGGGCCTTCGCCCATGGGGCCCGGTCGGGCTCAGCCCGAAAGGGTTACATGGGCCCCGCCTCCCATGGGCTCACCATCTGCGGGAGGAGCCGTAGGGGTCGGGTGCAATGTGAGCTGGGCGGCAGCAAGGGGCGGGGACCCTGGCGGTCCGATCCCCGGCTGCAGAAGCTGGCTCTAGGGACGTGGAACGTCACCTCTCTGGTGGGGAAGGAGCCTGAGCTGGTGCGCGAGGTTGAGCGGTTCCGACTAGATATAGTTGGACTCACCTCGACGCATGGCTTGGGCTCTGGAACCAGTACCCTCGAGAGGGGCTGGACCTTCTTCCACTCTGGAGTTGCTCATGGTGAGAGGCGCCGAGCTGGTGTGGGCATTCTCATCAGCCCCCAGCTTGGTGCCTGCACGTTGGGGTTTACCCCGGTGGATGAAAGGGTAGTTTCCCTCCGCCTCCGGGTGGGGGGACGGGTCCTGACTGTTGTCTGTGCTTATGCGCCGAACAGCAGTTCAGAGTACCCACCCTTTCTGGAGTCCTTGGAGGGAGTGCTGGAGGGTGCTCCTTCTGGGGACTCCATTGTTCTGCTGGGGGACTTCAATGCTCACGTGGGCAATGACAGTGAGACCTGGAGGGGAGTGATTGGGAGGCATGGTCCCCCCCCTCTGAACCCAAATGGTGTTTTGTTATTGGACTTCTGTGCTCGTCATGGATTGTCTATAACGAACACCATGTTCCAGCATAAGAGTGTCCATATGTACACCTGGCATCAGGATTCCCTGGGCCGCAGTTCAATGATCGACTTTGTAGTCGTATCGTCGGACCTGCGGCCACATGCCTTGGACACTCGGGTGAAGAGGGGGGCGGAGCTGTCAACTGATCACCACCTGGTGGTGAGTTGGCTCAGATGGTGGGGGAGGAAGCCGGTCAGAGCTGGCAGGCCCAAACGTGTTGTGAGGGTCTGCTGGGAACGTCTGGCTGAGTCCCCTGTCAGAGCGAGCTTCAACTCCCACCTTCAGCAGAGCTTCGAACATGTCCCGGGTGAGGCGGGGGACATTGAGTCCGAATGGGCTGTGTTCCGTGCCTCTATTGCTGAGGCGGCCGGCCGGAGCTGTGGCTGTAAGGTAGTTGGTGCCTGTCGTGGCGGTAATCCCAGGACTCGTTGGTGGACACCAGCAGTGAGGGATGCCGTCAAGCTGAACAAGGAGTCCTATCGGGCCTTCTTGGCCTGTGGGACTCTGGAGGCAGCTGATGGGTACCGGCGGGCTAAGCGGCATGCGGCTTCGGCCGTTGCCGAG
This sequence comes from Telmatherina bonti, assembly GCF_933228915.1. Taxonomy (NCBI): domain Eukaryota; kingdom Metazoa; phylum Chordata; class Actinopteri; order Atheriniformes; family Telmatherinidae; genus Telmatherina; species Telmatherina bonti. The sequence continues at coordinate 4,183,579 of NC_136619.1, read as the reverse complement.
GCAAAAACTCGGGCATGGGAGGAGTTCGGCGAGGCCATGGAGAAAGACTTCCGGACGGCTTCAAGGAGATCCTGGTCCACCATCCAGCGGCTAAGGAGGGGGACGCAGTGCTCCATCAATACTGTGTACAGTGGAGATGGGGTGCTGCTGACCTCAACTCGGGACGTTGTGGGTCGGTGGAGGGAATACTTCGAAGACCTCCTCAATCCTACCAACACGTCTTCCCATGAGGGAGCAGAGCTGGTGGACTCAGGGGTGGACTCTCCTATCTCTGGGGCTGAAGTCGCTGAGGTGGTTAAAAAGCTCCTTGGCGGCAAGGCTCCGGGGGTGGATGAGATCCGCCCGGAGTTCCTTAAGGCTCTGGATGCTATGGGGCTGTCCTGGCTGACACGCCTCTGCAGCATCGCGTGGACATCGGGGGCAGTACCGCTGGATTGGCAGACTGGGGTGGTGGTCCCCCTTTTTAAGAAGGGGGACCGGAGGGTGTGTTCCAATTACAGGGGAATCACACTCCTCAGCCTCCCTGGTAAGGTCTATTCAGGGGTCCTGGAGAGGAGGGTCCGCCGGATAGTCGAATCCCGGATTGAGGAGGAGCAGTGTGGTTTTCGTCCTGGTCGCGGAACAGTGGACCAGCTCTATACCCTCTCTGGGGTCCTGGGGGGGGCATGGGAGTTTGCCCAACCAGTCTACATGTGCTTTGTGGACCTGGAGAAGGCATTCGACCGTGTCCCCCGGGGGCTCCTGTGGGGGGTACTCCGGGAGTATGGGGTACCGGACCCCCTTGTACGAGCTGTCCGGTCCCTGTACGACAGGTGTCAGAGCTTGGTCCGCATTGCCGGTAGTAAGTCGGATTCGTTTCCGGCGAGGGTTGGACTCCGCCAAGGCTGCCCTTTATCACCGATTCTGTTCATAACTTATATGGACAGAATTTCTAGGCGCAGCCGAGGGGTTGAGGGGATCCGACTTGGTGGCCTCAGGATTGGGTCCCTCCTTTTTGCGGATGACGTGGTCCTGTTGGCTTCATCTGGTCGTGATCTCCAGCTCTCGCTTGAGCGATTCGCGGCCGAGTGTGAAGCGGCTGGGATGAGAATCAGCACCTCAAAATCTGAGACCATGGTCCTCAGCCGGAATAGGGTGGATTGCCCTCTCCGGGTCGGGAGTCAGGTCCTGCCTCAAGTGGAGGAGTTTAAATATCTCGGGGTCTTGTTCACGAGTGAGGGAAGGATGGAGCGTGAGATCGACAGACGGATCGGTGCGGCGTCTGCAGTAATGCGGGCTCTGCGCCGGTCTGTCGTGGTGAAGAAGGAGCTGAGCCAGAAGGCGAAGCTCTCGATTTATCAGTCGATCTACGTTCCTACCCTCACCTATGGTCATGAGCTGTGGGTCGTGACCGAAAGAACGAGATCTCGCATACAGGCGGCTGAAATGAGTTTCCTCCGCAGGGTGGCCGGGCTCTCCCTTAGAGATAGGGTGAGGAGCTCAGTCATCCGGGAGGGGCTCAGAGTAGAGCCGCTGCTCCTTCGCATCGAGAGGAACCAGTTGAGGTGGCTCAGACATCTGGTCAGGATGCCTCCTGGACCTCCCTGGTGAGGTGTTCCAGGCACGTCCCTCTGGGAGGAGACCCCGGGGAAGACCCAGGACACACTGGAGGGATTATATCTCCCGGCTGGCCTGGGAACGCCTCGGGATCCCCCCCGCAGAGTTGGCAAATGTGGCTGGGGAGAGGGAAGTCTGGGCTTCCCTGCTTAGGCTGCTGCCCCCGCGACCCGACACCGGATAAGCGGCAGAAGATGGATGGATGGATGGATAATTAATTCTTTAAATGAGCAAATTTATTATTAAAATTTATAGCTTCTTTTCATTTGTTTCTGTTTTTCCTTCACTGGATGGAGCTGGAAGGTTTTATTTATACCTGCCAAACTTAACAGGATGTTCATTGAAAACCCTGATAATCAGATTTATACCAGAATGTGGTAAAATCATCAGTGGAGTTAAAAGTTACAAACATGTCTATAGATTTACAGGATTTACTGTAAACATCATGGAAGCGTAGATCCATCATGCTTCAGGCTGCTGGCAATGTGACCGTGTTCTGTGGACAATATCTGACATTTAAATATTAAATATAGCCTACAATATCAGCTGATGGACACCATGCCAATAATGTCTGCGTGGGGAGATCCTGAGTAGCTTCTGACATTCTCTTCATGGATGTGCAGCAACTGTGTGATGCTTCATGTCAGTAAAACGTCTCTGAGGAACCTCTCCACCTTGTTCTACCTCTGACAGCCAGAATGAACAGGAGACCCGACCCGGTTGTAGATGTCCGGATCAGGAGGACGACCCGGAACTGGAGGGGGTCCCGATCAGATGGACGGAGGGTCTGAATATGAGAAAAGTTCGTACCGTGTCTTTGTCATCCACGTCCCGGTCGTGTTCCAGGAGGAGCCTCAGAGCCGGTTCGTGTCCAGCTCCGGCAGCCCAGTGCAGCGCCTTGCGCCCCAGCTGCACGCACACACACACACACACACACACACACACACACACACAGGCGCGAGCAGGTCATCCCGAGCCATGAAACTGCAGACAGACTGGCAGCAGAAACTGGTTCAGCCTACCTTGTTCTTGGCCTGGACGTTCACCCCCCTCCTGACGAGTTCCTGCATTCTGCCCGTGTCATTTCGTTTCACGGCATCGTGGAAATCCTTCTCAGACCACAACACTGCGTGGAAAAATCACAGGACAAGTCTGCAGACACCGGGATGAACCCGACCCCACGGCGGGGGGTTAAGCCTCTCGGTGTCCTCAGACAGACACACAACATGGTGGAAGTTACAGAACTTCTCTTTAATGGCTGCTTCTCATCTTATCTCTGCTGACTACAACGACAACTGCTAAAGACAGATGGAGCAGGCAAACCCAGAGGCTGTCCGTGGACATCCAGGCTGCGGGACAGAGGAAGATGTTACTTACAGATGTCCTCCTCAGACACCAGGTCGTCCTCCATGTCTCTTCTCTCCCCCTGGCTCTCTCATCACACCTCCGATGCTTCTCTTTTACAGACATGAAGAGAAACTCTTGTAAAATTAAACACACGCCAAACCGACAGCGTTTCCTGTCTGCGCCTTCACAATAAAAGCACTCATCCAAGACTCATCCAAACTTTACTCTGAAAACTCTCCAGTAGACCCACCCTCCTTCACCAGAACCACCTCCAGTACCGGGGGTCCTCTTCCCAGAACCACCTTCTTGTAGTTGCAGTCGATCCAAGTATCACTGTGTCAATATCGAGGCCAGTATCGGTATCGTTCCATTCCAGCATGATGTTTTTCTTGCAGACGATTGACGGTGAAATAAATTGAGAACCAACCAGTCATAAGTTCTCATCATGATGAGAATCTTCCGGTCCACCTCATCACCATGAGAATCTCCCGTTCCACCTCATCATGATGAGAATCTCCCATTCCACCTCATCATGATGAGAATCTCCCGTTCCACCTCATCATGATGAGAATCTCCCGTTCCACCTCATCATGATGAGAATCTCCCATTCCACCTCATCACCATGAGAATCTCCCGTTCCATCTCATCATGATGAGAATCTCCCATTCCACCTCATCATGATGAGAATCTCCCGTTCCACCTCATCATGATGAGAATCCCCCGTTCCACCTCATCACCATGAGAATCTCCTGTTCCACCTCATCATGATGAGAATCTCCCGTTCCACCTCATCATGATGAGAATCTCCTGTTCCACCTCATCATGATGAGAATCTCCCGTTCCACCACATCACCATGAGAATCTCCCGTTCCACCTCATCATGATGAGAATCTCCCGTTCCACCTCATCACCATGAGAATCTCCCGTTCCACCTCATCATGATGAGAAGCTCCCGTTCCACCTCATCACCATGAGAATCTCCCGTTCCACCTCATCATGATGAGAATCTCCCTTTCCACCACATCACCATGAGAATCTCCCGTTCCACCTCATCATGATGAGAAGCTCCCGTTCCACCTCATCACCATGAGAATCTCCCATTCCACCTCATGATGAGAATCTCCCGTTCCACCTCATCATGATGAGAATCTCCCGTTCCACCTCATCATGATGAGAATCTCCCGTTCCACCTCATCATGATGAGAAGCTCCCGTTCCACCTCATCACCATGAGAATCTCCCGTTCCACCTCATCATGATGAGAAGCTCCCGTTCCACCTCATCATGATGAGAATCTCCCGTTCCACCTCATCATGATGAGAATCTCCCGTTCCACCACATCACCATGAGAATCTCCCGTTCCACCTCATCATGATGAGAAGCTCCCGTTCCACCTCATCACCATGAGAATCTCCCGTTCCACCTCATCATGATGAGAATCTCCCGTTCCACCTCATCATGATGAGAAGCTCCCGTTCCACCTCATCATGATGAGAAGCTCCCGTTCCACCTCATCACCATGAGAATCTCCCATTCCACCTCATGATGAGAATCTCCCGTTCCACCTCATCATGATGAGAATCTCCCGTTCCACCTCATCATGATGAGAATCTCCCGTTCCACCTCATCATGATGAGAAGCTCCCGTTCCACCTCATCACCATGAGAATCTCCCATTCCACCTCATGATGAGAATCTCCCGTTCCACCTCATCATGATGAGAATCTCCCGTTCCACCTCATCATGATGAGAAGCTCCCGTTCCACCTCATCATGATGAGAATCTCCCTTTCCACCACATCACCATGAGAATCTCCCGTTCCACCTCATCATGATGAGAATCTCCTGTTCCACCACATCATCATGAGAATCTCCCGTTCCACTTCATCATGATGAGAATCTCCCGTTCCACCTCATCATGATGAGAATCTCCCGTTCCACCTCATCATGATGAGAATCTCCCGTTCCACCTCATCACCATGACAATCTCTTATCCACCACATCATCATGAGAATCTCCCGTTCCACTTCATCATGATGAGAATCTCCCGTTCCACCTCATCATGATGAGAATCTCCCGTTCCACCTCATCATGATGAGAATCTCCCGTTCCACCTCATCATGATGAGAATCTCCCGTTCCACCTCATCATGATGAGAATCCCCCGTTCCACCTCATCATGATGAGAATCTCCCGTTCCACCTCATCACCATGAGAATCCGTTCCACTTCATCATGATGAGAATCTCCCGTTCCTCCTCATCACCATGAGAATCCGTTCCACCTCATCACCATGAGAATCCGTTCCACCTCATCACCATGAGAATCCGTTCTACCTCATCATGATGAGAATCCGTTCCACCTCATCACCATGAGAATCCGTTCCACCTCATCATGATGAGAATCCCCGTTCCACCACATCATGATGAGAATCCCCCGTTCCACCTCATCATGATGAGAATCTCCCGTTCCACCTCATCACCATGAGAATCCGTTCCACTTCATCATGATGAGAATCTCCCGTTCCTCCTCATCACCATGAGAATCCGTTCCACCTCATCACCATGAGAATCCGTTCCACCTCATCACCATGAGAATCCGTTCTACCTCATCATGATGAGAATCCGTTCCACCTCATCACCATGAGAATCCGTTCCACCTCATCATGATGAGAATCCCCCGTTCCACCACATCATGATGAGAATCCCCCGTTCCACCTCATCACCATGAGAATCTCCCATTCCACCACATCATCATGAGAATCTCCCGTTCCACTTCATCATGATGAGAATCTCCCGTTCCACCTCATCATGATGAGAATCTCCCGTTCCACCTCATCATGATGAGAATCTCCCATTCCACCTCATCACCATGACAATCTCTTATCCACCACATCATCATGAGAATCTCCCGTTCCACTTCATCATGATGAGAATCCCCCGTTCCACCTCATCACCATGAGAATCTCCCGTTCCACCTCATCATGATGAGAATCTCCCCTTCCACCTCATCATGATGAGAATCTCCCGTTCCACCTCATCATGATGAGAATCTCCCGTTCCACCTCATCACCATGACAATCTCTTATCCACCACATCATCATGAGAATCTCCCGTTCCACTTCATCATGATGAGAATCCCCCGTTCCACCTCATCACCATGAGAATCTCCCGTTCCACCTCATCATGATGAGAATCTCCCGTTCCACCTCATCATGATGAGAATCTCCCGTTCCACCACATCATGATGAGAATCCCCCGTTCCACCTCATCATGATGAGAATCTCCCGTTCCACCTCATCATGATGAGAATCTCCCGTTCCACCTCATCATGATGAGAATCCCCCGTTCCACCTCATCATGATGAGAATCTCCCTTTCCACCACATCACCATGAGAATCTCCCGTTCCACCGCATCATGATGAGAATCTCCCGTTCCACCACATCACCATGAGAATCTCCCGTTCCACCTCATCATGATGAGAAGCTCCCGTTCCACCTCATCACCATGAGAATCTCCCGTTCCACCTCATCATGATGAGAATCTCCCTTTCCACCACATCACCATGAGAATCTCCCGTTCCACCACATCATGATGAGAATCCCCCGTTCCACCTCATCATGATGAGAATCTCCCGTTCCACCTCATCATGATGAGAATCTCCCGTTCCACCTCATCATGATGAGAATCCCCCGTTCCACCTCATCATGATGAGAATCTCCCTTTCCACCACATCACCATGAGAATCTCCCGTTCCACCTCATCATGATGAGAATCTCCCTTTCCACCACATCACCATGAGAATCTCCCGTTCCACCTCATCATGATGAGAAGCTCCCGTTCCACCTCATCACCATGAGAATCTCCCATTCCACCTCATGATGAGAATCTCCCGTTCCACCTCATCATGATGAGAATCTCCCGTTCCACCTCATCATGATGAGAAGCTCCCATTCCACCTCATCATGATGAGAATCTCCCGTTCCACCTCATCACCATGAGAATCTCCCGTTCCACCTCATCATGATGAGAAGCTCCCGTTCCACCTCATCATGATGAGAATCTCCCGTTCCACCTCATCATGATGAGAATCTCCCGTTCCACCTCATCACCATGAGAATCTCCCGTTCCACCACATCACCATGAGAATCTCCCGTTCCACCACATCACCATGAGAATCTCCCGTTCCACCTCATCACCATGAGAATCTCCCGTTCCACCACATCATGATGAGAATCCCCCGTTCCACCTCATCATGATGAGAATCTCCCGTTCCACCTCATCACCATGAGAATCTCCCGTTCCACCACATCATGATGAGAATCCCCCGTTCCACCACATCATGATGAGAATCCCCCGTTCCACCTCATCACCATGAGAATCTCCCATTCCACCACATCATCATGAGAATCTCCCGTTCCACTTCATCATGATGAGAATCTCCCGTTCCACCTCATCATGATGAGAATCTCCCGTTCCACCTCATCATGATGAGAATCTCCCGTTCCACCTCATCACCATGACAATCTCTTATCCACCACATCATCATGAGAATCTCCCGTTCCACTTCATCATGATGAGAATCTCCCGTTCCACCACATCATGATGAGAATCCCCCGTTCCACCTCATCACCATGAGAATCTCCCATTCCACCACATCATCATGAGAATCTCCCGTTCCACTTCATCATGATGAGAATCCCCCGTTCCACCTCATCACCATGAGAATCTCCCGTTCCACCTCATCATGATGAGAATCTCCCGTTCCACCTCATCACCATGACAATCTCTTATCCACCACATCATCATGAGAATCTCCCGTTCCACTTCATCATGATGAGAATCTCCCATTCCACCTCATCACCATGAGAATCTCCCGTTCCACCTCATCATGATGAGAATCTCCCGTTCCACCTCATCATGATGAGAATCTCCCGTTCCACCTCATCATGATGAGAATCTCCCGTTCCACCTCATCACCATGAGAATCCGTTCCACCTCATCACCATGAGAATCCGTTCCACCTCATCACCATGAGAATCCGTTCTACCTCATCATGATGAGAATCTCCCGTTCCACCTCATCACCATGACAATCTCTTATCCACCACATCATCATGAGAATCCCCCGTTCCACCTCATCATGATGAGAATCTCCCGTTCCACCTCATCACCATGAGAATCTGTTCCACCTCATCACCATGAGAATCCGTTCTACCTCATCATGATGAGAATCTGTTCCACCTCATCACCATGAGAATCCGTTCCACCTCATCATGATGAGAATCTCCCGTTCCACCTCATCATGATGAGAATCTCCCTCCTTGGTGGAGCTAATAAGTGACAACAGGAACGTTCATGTTTTAAAAGGCTCTCCAGTTTATTTAAACTCAATACAGAATAATACAGATTTATGTTCAGTTAAACTAAAAACAAAAACAGACATTTTCCTTTTGTGTATTTCAGTCGTATCGGAGTACAAAAGCGTATTTATTGTTATAAAATATTCTTACATAGGTTGATTGATCTTATTTAACAAAACACTGGATAAAAAAGTGAAACTCTGCATGAATACATCTATGAGATAGACTGTTGGGAATGTCATCCATCAGCACATCTACATAATAAAAACAGGAATTATAAAAGTGTAAACGGGTTAGCAAGCGCTACAAGCATCCTGTTCTATCAGTATTAAAAACATCTCTGTTAAACAAGTGAAACAGGATCATTGATTTGTTTTCATCGTAGGATCATCATGAAGACAATTTTCTCATAATTACTCCTGAGCTTCATCAGCAGCAGGAAAGCTGCAGCTACATTATTACATAAAACAGTTTCAATTAAATGCTAAAAAGCCTTTTAAGTCAGATAAAAAATATTAAAATGTAAAATTTTAAGTAAATTTTAATTTTTTTTCATAATTTATTATATTATTGTTTTTATTTCCCTTTCAAGTAACTTATTTTCTGACACAAACTTGTTTCTTATAAAAACATTAAGCGTTGCTTTGCAGACAAAGTAAAATAATTGCACATAGTTGAATCTGATCACAATGTTGACATGTACCAATAAAAACCTTCATCATGTTGCTACACGGACATTTCCTCTCCACCATCATCATCATCAGTACCGTACATGAAAAACACCTTGAACTGAAAAGCCTCTCGCTTCTTCTGCCGTTTCTTTCTGCTCTTTTCAACAATCTGGATAAAAAGCCAACGTTAGGGACATCAGGAGAAAATAAAATGACTTCTTCCTGGTCACATAATGTTTTCCCGGGGCCACGCATTGTTGAGGCGTTATCCTAAAGCAGGGAACACGCAAACAAAGTCATGGCCACAAATTTATAATGAGTGAGGGCGAGACACTGTGTCCCGGATGACCAAGTCATGGGAAGGAGATAACTGTGTCATTATTGCGAAGGAACGTACTGACTTGTTGGTCAAGTTTCCCCCTGAGATGAAGCACTTTTCATCTGTTAGTTATGGGAGCAGGACTCTGTACATATCAGCTCCATCTTTAGAATAAAAGGCTCATAAAATGCTGATGCTGGTCAGATGTTGTTGTCGATGGAGAAAAGGTCTCTGTATCCTGGCTTCTAAATGCAAGAAGAGACCTAGAGGTGATTTTTCAACTCAAGCTGTGTGGGGTCAGATTCAGCCTGATGAAGACCCATGTGACGCCATCGGAAGCCCGTTTTAGGTGGTTTTATGACAGATGAAGGTTTGAAGGATCAGTCAAGTCAAAGTCCTTCCACCATTCACCAGCTCATCCTATTTCGTGCACTGTTTGCATATTTGATCTTCTTGACCTCTCTGAGGACATGGTCGGCCTTCCTCAGCTTCTCCATGGCTTTAGCCAGCAGATCTTCTGGCAGACCCTCCCCCCCCTGAGCCTGGCTCAGCAGCTTGCTGGTCGTTTTCATCTCGAGAGCCACTTCAGTCTGGAGTTTCACGACGACGTCACCAGGACCCGCTGTGCCTTCGTCTCTGCCGGGCGGTTGGATGGGAGCGCCGCACGAGGACTCGGACAGTAGGTCTCCGATGGAGGCCGACCTGGGTTTGACTGACGGCTTGGGAGGTTTGCAAAAGGGCGCCGAGAGCCGACAGGAGAGCAGTTGATGTTTGGCTGCTGGACTTAAATGAACAGAGAGCTGAACGTTGTCCTCCAAGGCGTCCAGACCTGGATGGCTGCCGCTGAGCGCGGCTGTTGAAGCTGCCAGCGTGTCTTCAGCTCCAGAGCCGTTGCTGTCATCATCCGAGTGCTGGCCGCTGTCCACGGATTTCTCCTCCGCCTTCTGCTTCTTGTCTCCAGGCTGGTGACAGAGCAGGGAACTCAGGCTGAGGCTGTCAGGGAGGGGGTCTTCAACAGAGACCACTACTGAGGGGACCTTGCTCAGGGGGGGGAGCTCCGGTGGCTGGGGAGAACTGGCTGAAACATAACCGTCCCTTCCCTCAGTGTCTGAGAGACTTTCTCTGTGCTGCAGCTCCGGCTGGGCGGGTTCTCCTGGACTCCTCTGAGGCTCTGAAGGTGATTGTGGATCAGAGTCACAGCTAACAGTCTCTTCTACAGAAGTTTCTTCTGCATCGGGACTCTCGGGTTCATCATCTCTGATTTGAGGAAGAGTATCCTCAGACACCGACTGGTCTGCCTCGTCTGTTTCCTTCCTACTGTCCTCTGTCCTCTCCATGTCCTCCTTAGCCGTGTCTTTGACTTGTTTTCCCAACTCCACGGCAGGATGAGAGGGCTTTTTCTCTTTGGATGGAGGCGTAGGAGGGAAGGCGCCCGGTGTGGACTGTGATGCCTCTGCATGGTTGCTGAGAGAACCAGCTGAGCTGGGCTTGTTCGGCGGCGTTGGAGGTGGACATGTCTTTTTCTTGGCATCAGGTTTCTGGTCCTCTGCAGCTTCTTCAGCAGGTGAGGAACAGGGTTTGACTTCTTTTGACGGAGGCATGGGCGGCTTCAGGACCTAGTAGAACATAAATCATACTTCAGAGGCCACATCACTCAAACTGAGGGCCAATATGTCTTCACCTTGATACCAACCTTATTCTCTGAAGCTTTTTCTTCATCTTGAGCGGGTTCCTCCTCAGCTGCTGAGCTGGGTTTTGCCTCTTTGGTAGGTGGCATGGGAGGTTTGATGGCCTTCTTCTGGGGACGGAGCTGTGCATCAGACTGAGACTCCTCCTCATCACTGAGCTCTGCCAGTTTCTCTGCAGCATCATCAGACTTAGGCTGAGGGCTCGGGTCTTCAGCTTGTTTGGGGGTCACGGTGCCATCAACGTTACTGTAATGGGCCCCGTTAGGCATCACTGCATCCTCAAGATCGAGATCCAACCGCAGGATACCATCAGATGACACACCTGCTACCTGAAGAAGAAAAGATACATCACATTTAAAACACGACAACTAAAGTGTTTGTGAATAAAAGTAGAAAATATAAAACCAGATGATGTAGAAAAGTAGGGTGAATATGAACGAAACCCTGCAGCTTTAACTGCAAACGATGGAAGAAGGACAAGCTCAAACAAGCTTAACCTGATCAGCGGCAAGAGATCCAGCCGACCCAGGAAGCAACGCTAACATGTAGCAATGGTAACATGTAGCAACGCTAACAGGTAGCAACGCCAACAGGTAGCAACGCCAACATGTAGCAACGCCAACATGTAGCAACGCCAACATGTAGCAATGCTAACAGGTAGCAACGCTAACACGTAGCAACGCCAACAGGTAGCAACGCTAACACGTAGCAACGCCAACAGGTAGCAACGCCAACATGTAGCAACGCCAACACGTAGCAACGCCAACATGTAGCAACGCCAACATGTAGCAACGCTAACATGTAGCAACGCTAACATGTAGCAACGCTAACAGGTAGCAATGCTAACACGTAGCAACGCCAACAGGTAGCAACGCCAACATGTAGCAACGCCAACATGTAGCAACGCCAACATGTAGCAACGCTAACACGTAGCAACGCCAACAGGTAGCAACGCCAACATGTAGCAGCGCCAACATGTAGCAGCGCCAACATGTAGCAACGCCAACATGTAGCAACACCAACATGTAGCAACGCCAACATGTAGCAACGCTAACATGTAGCAACGCTAACAGGTAACAATGCCAACATGTAGCAACGCTAACAGGTAGCAACGCTAAAATGTAGCAACGCCAACAGGTAGCAACGCTAACATGTAGCAATGCCAACATGTAGCAATGCCAACATGTAGCAATGCCAACATGTAGCAATGCCAGCAGGTAGCAGTGCCAACAGGTAGCAATGCCAACAGGTAGCAATGTTAGCATGTAGCAATGCCAATAGGTAGCAATGCCAACAGGTAGCAATGCCAACAGGTAGCAATGCCAGCAGGTAGCAATGCCAACAGGTAGCAATGTTAACATGTAGCAATGCCAATAGGTAGGAATGCCAACAGGTAGCAATGTTAACATGTAGCATTGCTAACATGTAACATTGCTAATAGGCAGCAATGCTAACAGGTAGCAATGCCAACGTGTAGCAATGCTAACATGTAGCAATTCTTACATGTAGCAATTCTTACATGTAGCAATGCCAACGTGTAGCAATGTCAACGTGTAGCAATGCTAACATATAACAATGCTAACAGACAGCAATGCTAACAGGTAGCAATGCCAACGTGTAGCAATGCAAACAGGTAGCATAGCAACATGATGAGGAGAAACTCAGATAAAACAGGGTTTTATACTGCAGTTTTCTCTCTTTTTATCATAAACCGTCTTGGATTTTACGTCTTTCTGGACCCTCATGGTGTTTCTCAAGTGAATGTGGGGTCTATCTCTGGATTCTCCTGACCTGACCATCGACAGAGGTGTTTATTATCATCTTTGGCCGATGGCTTCTCAAGATATTTACCTGGCCGTTTTCATGAAGAGTCTTACAGCTCAAAGAAGCTCCTCTTGTTTTAGAAGTCCTAAAAAAAAGACTCCTAAACTTTTCACCTAATAGTATTTCACAAACCATTTTCGAGCTAAAACTGGCTCCTAAAGCTGAAACTGGTTAGAAGCAGTCATGAGGACACCTAAACGCTCAGAGTCAACCAGAGGAAATCCTGATCATGATTGTGGTAGAACTGGTCCAGGATGCACTAACATCGCTGACGAAGAGAATTAAGGCACAAACACCAGACATCAGAGTAGTGACCACATGCCGTTACTTGGCAACTGGGAAATGCAACTTTGTGGTGCAGATGGCCCTGAAAAATCTGAGCAGTCGATCAGCAGAATTTAATTGTTAAACAATAAACGCCCCGTGCAGACCCACACCATCCCGCAGTTGTTATGTAGCCCAACGGATGTTTGTTTGAATTGAAAATTAAAAGTAAATGTTTGAAAAAATATATAAATGTGACGCTTGCAGCCTACATTTCGTTTCATATCTTTATTTGGCTGCGGTAGCACACCTCCTGCAGCAGTCCCATCTTAAGCTGATTTATTTGACCTGAAAACATGCATGGCCGACGTTGCTCGTCACTTATCTGACATAAGGTTGCGGTTCCACTCATTGCATTATTTAATCGTGCCACTTGCACGATGAATAAAGTCCAAATTTCTTCGCCCGGCTGGATCCGAGGACCGGCGGGTTACGGCTTGGTCTGAGCATCACTATGTGTCTTGAATTTACTGACAAAAGACCCAAGACAGTGATTCAGTGTCAGGAAACGTGGCAGGATCCATAGCAACGGGGTTAACTCGGCCCTTCCTCTCAGTTCCTCAGTAAAAGTGACTCTCAGAAGCTTTGTGGATCGGTTTTAAGAGGGAGATCCTAGCTAAAACCTTTCCCCCTAGAGTCCCCTTAGTGATGGAATATTGATATAGCCATTATATACAGGTACATCTCAGAAAGTCAGAATGTTATGAAAAAGTTCAATATTTTTTGTCCCTCATTTCCGAATGCGAAACCCAGATTTTATATAGATTTATTACAAATAGAGTGAAACATTTCAAACATTTATTTCTTGTATTTCTGATGATTGTGGCTTATAGATAACAAAAACCCAAAATGCTGTGTCTCAGAAAATTAGAATATTATATAAATGTGAAGATGTACTTATTTATTTTGAGGGCAGAGCAAACAGGAGGTTAAAATCTGCACCTTCTCCCCGTGCACACCGTGCACCCACCCACTAACATACAGTATACACACCTCTTTCATGTGTATCCTGGTTGGTGGTCTCCGGTTTCGGTTCCCTTTCGGCCTCGATCGGGTAACGTGTTCCAAGTTACTGCTTTCGTCCACCTTCACCTGCGTGAAACACGAACTGGTTTCAGCGTCAAAATCTCCGCAGTTCAGTCCTGAGTCCACTGAGACGTTTACCTCGTCGAAGACTTTGTTCTTTGCGCGACTGATGGCGTCACTGAGCGCTTTAATCCAAGCATCCTTCTCCTCTGCAGTCGGAACCTGGAGCTTCACATTATGGACCTGCCAGTCACATGAAGCAAAGCCGTTTATCCAACCTCTTTAAATTCAACCTTTAACACAGGCCGAGTATCTGAGCTGTGGCTCCGCAGCACATGCTTCTGCTCCCACAACGTCTGTATGGCAGCCGTTTGGTCACCCAGAGCCTAGACTGAACACGGTTACCCGGAGATGGTTGCCAAGCAGCATCCTGGTCAAACCACCCTGCCTTCATACACAACAAACAACAACCAACAGTTCAACAAATAAAAAATGGAGGCGGGTCGTTAATAAACATGTTAGAAGATTTACATGTTTTACTTTCCCTGATTAAAGATATATTCATGACTGTCTCAAGGCAGGAGCATAAGAAGGCTTGTGGACAGTTAGACACCGTTCAGACTGGTTGGGTGCTTGTCTACCAGCTGGGACCATTGTTGGATCTTCAGTCGAAGGAACATTTTACTGAAGGTTTAAATCCAGTCTGTCTCAGATTATTGAAGCTCTGTCCATCTTTCCATCTGAGAGTCTCTGCAATGCTCCTTTTATAATAATCTAGAGCTATTTATGTTGGTCATAAAAAAACTGACATCAGATTCTATAACGTTCATTGAACCATTATTCAGCCATAAAGCACCTACAGCTCAACATCAAGCTGAGGCATTTAATTAAACCTTAAACTTTAGTAAAAGCAGAAGTAACTAAAACATTTAGTTTGCTAACACCTCCACCCCACCCTCCCAGAGCAAATCACAGTGGATGTATGTCTAGATCTGATACAATCTGTTGGTTTCCGTGGCTAGGCTATCACTAGGGCGGGAAATCGAATATCGGGATGTTTTGCTCCGTCAGTACGGATTCGTTTTCAGTGCGGGTTTGACTCCACCCTCTTATTACTGATGGTGTTCATCATTTGTATGGACAGAATTTCTAAGTCGAGCCGAGATGTTGAGGAGGTCCGGTTTGGTGGCGTCGAGACGACAATGTCGTTGTGTTGGCCTCTCAGGGTCGGGAGTGAGGTCTTACTCCATGTGGAGGAGTTCAGTATCTCGGGGTCTTGTTAAGGAGTGAGGGAAGGATGGAGTGTGTGATTGACAGGGAGATCGGTAATGTGAACTCTGCGCCGGTCCGTCGTGGCGATTTACCAGCGGATCTATGTTCCTACCTCGACCATCCGGGAGGAGATCAGAGTAGAGCCGCTGCTCCTCCTCATTGAGAGGAGCCCGTTGAGGTGGCTCAGGCATCTGGTCAGGATGCTTCCTGGACCTCCCTGGTAGGGTGTTATGGACACATCCCTGCGGGAGGGGAGCCCGGGGAAGACCCCGGATACGCTGGAAGGATCATCCTGTATCTCTCAGCTGGCCTGGGAATGCTTCCGGATCCCCTAAAACAGCTGGCATCTGTGGCTGGAGATATGGAGTCTGGTTGCTCTGCTGAGGCTGTTGCCCCTGCGACCCCACCCAGCAAAACCTGGATGGTTGGATGTCTGAATTATATAAATCTAAATTCAGGTTTTATAGGTTAAACTATACTCTGATGCAGAGATCTGCAGAGCATGTCTGGATTATTTCAAGATACTTTCACAGTTTTCTAACATGAATTAACTTCATCTTCAACATCTGATCCACAGCCTGCTCAGAGAAAAGCCTCCGTGTATTTCTGTGCATAATGTCTGTTTGTTCTTTTGGCTCAGAGTTCTGGTGTAGGAAGAAAATGGACCGACTGTTTATACATTCTTACACCTGATGAGGAAGATTAAGATGATCCCTAAAGGGAGTGTGTCCTGTCCATGGCTGAGTATAAATCTGGTCTTTAACGATGAGATGATTTCATTGCTGCCTTACTGAGCTGTCACACATCTTTATTTACGACACATTATTATTATAATGTAGAGGATAGCAGAAAGCAAGTTGAGTCAGTCAGTTTTATTCCTCCACCAGTCAAAAGCGAAACAGAACCTGATTCAGGCGGATCAACAGCAACTTCCGCCTCTCAAATGGAAGTCCTTCTTGTGTGTGAGAGCTAATATTAACCACCCCACAGAACACACAAGGGCAGATAGAACAGCACCGCAAACCAAAGAAAAATAACAATAATGATACAAATAAATAAAAATACACATTTTATGGCAAAGTACAATATTACCTATCCAGTTGTGCTCATATGTATTCGTCCCCTTTATTAAAGAAAAGCTGAATTTACAACAGTCACTCAGATAACTGGAGACTTAAAAAAGGAACAATAACTAAAAATCTGCAAAAATCTATTTTATCATTTAATTGAGTTGAAAAAAAACAAACAAACAAATGTGTCCTGGACAAATGAGAGACTTTTCCGTTGAACAGTGGGACAAAATACCTGTCAACAGGTGCAGAAGTCTGACTGAGAGGAACAGAAAACACCTGACTGGAGCGGAAACATTAAAGGATTCTTCAACTAAATATTACTTTATGACTGATGGAATATGGAATAAATTATCTTATTTGTTTCCTTTTTAAATAAAATTTTTCTATTGAACCAGAATTAGAAAATAATAATTTTCATCAAATTTTTATTTATTATTACTTTAGTCAATTTCACCTTATTTTACAGGCAGCTGTTTTTTTCTTCTTTAATGAATAAATATGAGCACAGCTGTACCTCCCAGGAACCCTGCCCACCTGCCCCAACGCCGAACCGGATCAGGACAGGGGAAGGAACAGGCGGCGGCATCACCGGTGGGGCTTCAGTCAACGCGCCGGCTCCACCTCGCCATCATGCAGCATACAGCCAGGCTTCAAACTGAAACCCAGTCCTGACCAGACCCCAACCCAAGCAGAAATCTTTGCATCCAGCCTCCAGCACACGCCGTCATAAGATGGCTGCCGGGGCGAACAAAAGAAAACCGAGCCGGCATGTAGGAATGTCTGTCAGCTACCGGAGCAAAAACCCTCGCCCCCTCATGGAGAGCAGAAACATTTCAGGACCAGACCAGGGATGGACAGAAGGAACTCCCCGGGACCCTCAAAGTCTGGCCAAGCACCAACTCCGCGAGTGCAGGTCCTCTTTAGGAGCCGAGCTCAAGCCAAGCAACACCCACAGCAATCTGTCCACCAGAGACAGCCGTCCACAGCTCCGACGTGAACCGCAGGCCTCTGAGGTCAGGTCAAAAGCCACCAAACTGGGACACCCACCCAGAGACGAACGAGCGGGTTGCATCGGGTGAAGTAGTCGACCTCAGAGGAACCGCCTCCGGCCGATGCAAGGTACGATCCACCTTAGCAAGCAGGTGAGTAAAACCCTGGGAGGGAGGAAGAGGTCCATCCAGGTCCACATTAACATGGTCAAACTGTCTCTCTGGAGCCAGGGACGGTTCCGGAGCCAGGGACGGTTCCGGAGCCAGGGACGGTTCCGGAACCAGGAACGGTTCCGGAGCCAGGGACGGTTCCGGAACCAGGAACGGTTCCGGAGCCAGGAACGGTTCTGGAGCCAGGAACCGAAGCCTTAACGCCAGGTGGCGCCAGGCAGCTGGGACCACAGGACCTGGTCTCCCGGTGGAGACGTCACAAAGGGGGGTTCCCTAGGAGTCTCAGGACCTCCTCCAACCACAAACTGGAGTCAGCCGTTCCAAACGCTGGACCTCGGAGTCAACCAGCTGGTCGGCAGCCATCTCAGCAAAGTTCACACATGAGCAGCGGCGACGGGAGCACGCGACAGGCAGTCCGCTACCAGGTCCTCCTTCCCGGCCACGTGGCGAATATCAGGCGTTGCTGCTGCCGTGACGACCGCGGTTCAGAGGTTTTTAACCATGGCGAAGGCGAGCGGTTTGTGGTCCACAAAAGCGGTGAAAGCGCGGCACTCCAACAGGAACCGGAAATTAGGCGTGGCAAGAAAAAGGGCCAACAGCTCGCGCTGTAGCTCCTCTCTGAGTCCCGCAGCTTCCTACTGGAAAAGACCAGAAGCTGCCAGGACCCGGCAACCCTCTGCTCACAAACCACACCGACTGCATCGTGTGGTGAGAGCGACACGCGCAGCGGGATCTTCCATCCCACTGCAAATAAACAGATATTTATCTCTGTGATGATACAGTATTTCTGATTAAAATCTCGCCTCATTTCATGCCAGCTTTCCACAGGCTCAGCTCATCAGCGGATCAGCTCACCGTGTTTCCAGACTTGGGCGATCGTATCAGGACCAGTCTGTGCTTCTTTTTGAAAGGACTCTTTAATTCGTGACATTCATCATAGTTTTCCAGGTCGAACCTCTCCAAGCAGGTCTGCAGGTCCTGCAACACAGACGTTCAGGTACGTTTCTAGTCAGTTTCTGACCGATGCTGAACAAGTTTCAACCAGCTCAGCTGTGATTGGCTCATTCACAACTTACCTCGCTTTCATACACCACCACCTCGGTCTTCTCCACATGGACGTAGCGGTCTTTGTAGCTGGCCAAAACCCGACCGTGAGCCTTTTTCACCCAGCCCGCCTTGCTCAGGAACTTGGGCTCTTTGTGCTGGGCTGGATTTACTTCAGGACCCTACGATGAGACAGGAGCGCTGGCTGAGTACAGATTGGAGCAATACGTTAAAATCACAGTTTACTCCAACTTTGCTGAATGATTGGATGTTTCTCTTCAGACCATTAGGACCTGCAGCCGCAGGCCTGTCAGCACTGTGGATCACTGCGGCTCTGACCGTGTGATGGATGCATAACATTTCTGACAGCTCCAGAAGAGAATCTCTCTTTTTCTGAAGATATTATTTTGGATCACAATGTTGTGTTAAAAGAAAAATGGAGGTAAGCTTATCTGTGCATCACATTTCATGTGCGAGACAACTCATAGTGATTTACATAAAAGATTAAAAACATTACAGATGGTGCATCTATAATTTCATTAAAAATCAGTGAAAGGCAGCAACATATGAAAACAACAATTACACTAAACAATAACTTAAATTGAAGCTGCAAGCAGCATCGGTGGCGCTGCTTCGGCCTGACCTCCGGCGACCTCCTTGTCAAGCCCTCGCCTGCAGCCACATGTGCACTGATGTGGGGTGTGCAGCGTCATCTGTTCATCCTTTCTGCCAGTCAGCGCCGCAGTGAATGTAAACGTTATTAAAAGCTGCTCGGAGGGATATGACGTAGTGCAGTCATGTTTTTCTGAGGAATGCAGATCATCGCAGTCTTAAAATGAGTCACGTCATCAGGACACGTGGTTACGGTCAGCATGGCGGCGGACTGACTCACAATGAGATCGGGTGGTAAGAGCTAAAGACATAAACTGGTAGCAACTCATCAACACTGAGCAGGCAACAACGACCACAATGAGTGAAAAGATCTACATAAGTTTGAATCACAAAGATCGTTTGCTTGTCCTTCAGATGTTTCAGACCAATGTGATAAAATTCCTCAGACGAGTCTGATCAAATCAACAAAGCCAAAAACCGCCAAAGACTTACCCTCCAAGAGGCTGGTTGTAGGCCATGACCAGCTGTACCTGTGTACCACATTCCCTGGATGTCAGTCAATGGAAAGGGTGGGGCTAATGGCTTGAAATGTTTTATACATCACATATTTCATTTGACAGAATTCAAAGCATGGCTGTCATCATGAAAGCAAAGCTTTGCTGAAGTTAGGGCTGGAAGATATGACCTTATATATTGTCATGGACGTTAGAAATGTCCATCGTTTCATATGAGGCTCTATCCTTCACGCCACGAGAAGCTGCTTTACTGCAGTATTTTACGACAAGATGCGTTTTACGGCACGCTGCAATTCAATTAAACTTTATTTATATAGCGTCAAATCACGGCAATGCCATCTCAAGACGCTTTACAGACAGAGGGGAAAACATAATGAAGGCCAATTCACAACAGCCTATATAAGGAAACCATTGAGTCCAACTCAATCTCCCATCCTGAGCAAGCACACTGGCGACAGTGGGAAGGAAAAAACTCCCTTTTAACAGGAAGGAAACCTCCGGCAGAACCCGGCTCAGGACAGGCAGCCATCTGCCTCTGCTGTGTGGGGGGAAGAGGACAGAAAGACAACAGACAACAGGAACTGCTACTCCCGGCCAGGGAGACCTGCTGAGACAGGAGACATACATGTTAATGATGCAACACTGTTATGGGGGGGGGTAAAAGAAAGAGATAAAGAGAAAAAGAAAGAAGCTCAGTGTATCAGGAAATGTCCCTCAGCAGTCTAAACCTATAGCAGCATAACTAAGGGATGCTAACCATCCCTAGCTATAGGACTTATCAAAAAGATAAGTCTTCAGCCTAGTCTTAAAGGTGGGGAGGGTGTCTGCTTCCCTAACACTAACTGGGAGCTTATTCCATAAGAGAGGGGCCTGATAACCAAAGGCTCTGCCTCCTGCTCGGCTCTTTGAGACTCTAGGAACCACAAGTAAGCCTGCAGTCTGCG
Organism: Telmatherina bonti; assembly: GCF_933228915.1. NCBI lineage: Eukaryota > Metazoa > Chordata > Actinopteri > Atheriniformes > Telmatherinidae > Telmatherina > Telmatherina bonti. The sequence continues at coordinate 4,162,807 of NC_136619.1, read as the reverse complement.
AACGAAGTACTCTGCTTGGTATATAAGGAACTATGAGGTCTTTGATATATAGTGGTGCCTGGTTGTGGAGGGCTTTATATGTAAGGAGAAGGATTTTAAATTCTATTCTAGATTCAACAGGCAGCCAATGAAGAGAGGCTAAAACTGGAGAAATATGATCTCTCATGCTGGTTCTGGTCAGGACTCTGGCTGCAGAATTCTGGATCAGCTGAAGGCTTTTCAGGGCATATTTAGGACAGCGTGAACCAGTTTTTCTGCATCACTCCGAGACAGAATGTCCCTAATTTTGGCTATATTATGTAAATGAAAGAAGGCTGTTTTAGTAACCTGCTTATCAACCAACATGGAGGAAGACGGTAGCAGACGTGTTTCAGAGGATAATTCACTAAAAGATGAGCAGCCAACCCAAACTGATGAGCTTGTTCCTAAAAGTAGGAGATTTCTGTCTGGATGCGGTTTGGATATAAAAAGAGCGACGTGGAACCGACAACAGACTAGCTCACAGTCCCAACAACGGACTCCGACACAACTAACTCATTTTATCTCCTGCAGGAATCAGGATAAACGATCCAGAGTAAAGAATAGAGTCAACCAGCAAAAGCAGCAAAAGCTGCGTCTAGTGGAGGAGAAAGCTCAGAATAAACTCCAAACGCTGCAGCAGGTATTTACCTGTGGAACGTCATACAGCCATAGTTCCCCCAGATGGATGGCGATCACTGCTGCCGTTGCCTAGCAACATCTGATACATAACTGATGGCTGACACAACATGACACAGTTTTTTATGGTTATGTGGATGTAAGAGGAGCGATATGGGGATATGAGGTTTAGGTCGTACCGCCCGGCCCTCGATGAAGTCAACATTTTATGAGGCCAGTCACAGGGACTTCCTGTTTCATGGCATCATTCGCCATGGTTACGTTTGGTTTTTATCGTGGCATCATCAAAGGTTTTGACATGTCATGCAGGTGTTTCAGGTGTTTGGGGATATTCTGGATGCTGAAGACCCTTTAGTGTGGAAAACGGGGGGCCAGCACCAGACCGTATCTGTTCGAGACCAGACCTGAATTCATCCCTCCAAGTTTGATGGATTTGTAGCGCTTCATGATGTCATTTTCACTGGGATTGTATTTATCACACCAGAGATGGCTTCTTCCCACCGCAGGATAACCAAAGAGAAGCTGTTGTTGTTGTTGTTGTTGTTGTAAACATGACGTTTGAGTCAGTCTGAGGGGAAAACGCTGACAGGAATGAGTTACAGTTTATTCTTGTTGTGCGGTCATGAATCGTCCACAGGGTCAGCGAGTAGACATATCAGCTGTTTCCAGGATAGAAATAAGATCATTAATTCATTATTTTTTCCTCTTTTTTAACATTTGTCCCTTTTAAGTCATTTCCATAAAAGAATCCACAAAATGCTTTTAAAGAATAGAACATCATAAAATATAGCGTTTCTTCTACGGTGTGAGGAAGTTAGTCGCTTTTTGTTCAACATTTTAAGCAGAAGTTGTAAAACTGCTCTGAACTTCTCCAAAGAAGTAAAAGAAAAAAAACTGTTGGTTGTTTTTGCAGATTCAGAGTAAATCTACGTTTTTAGTTTCTGAGCATCGAGGAAAACCCCAAGTTCTGCCTCTTCTGTATCACATGTGGTGTTAGAGAGCTGCTGTCTAAAATAGAGCCTCTGACCTCAGATCAGCGCGTTCTCAAGCCTTTCTCCTAAAACCTGATTCACTCACATCCAATTTAAAAAACGTGTTTTTGTTCCTTCATTACGCTCAACGCATGCCTGATATGATCCTAAAAAACAACATAAAAGCAAATCAATGTGTATAAAGCTGACCGTATTAGCATGTTAGCATCCAGTTTAACCCTCAGGTCTGTGTGAGACGCAGAAGAAGCTCCACCTCTCCACCAGCAGCGAGTCTCTGCCGAGTGCTGATTGGTCCTTTTGTGTCTGCATCTGGTAAAAACCCAGCACTTAAACACACCGTGTGTCGATGAGACGGAGGATCCTGGAGGCTGAACGCTCCCAGAACCGCTCATACATGTGTGAACTGATCTGTGTGTAAACACGGTTGTGCATCAGCGGCTCCTTCCTGTGTAATAACTGTTTTATAAACACAGAATAACGCCGTTTGTGAGGCTGGAGGTAAAAAAGTGTGTTAAATATTGATGTTTGTGCAGTTTGGAGTTAGTGTTCAAGTATTTTGAGTTCATAATGAACACATTAGTAAAAACCCAAAAGTCATATTACATCATTAACACGTCCAGTTTTCTGTTTTCTTTCCATCTTGTGTGTGACTCAGAAACACAGCTGTGCTCTGACACACTCCGCTGTCCGTCGACACGCTGGCGAGATCTGCCCACGCTGGCGAGGCCCGCCCACGCTGGCGAGGCCCGCCCACGCTGGCGAGACCCGCCCACGCTGGCGAGACCCGCCCACGCTGGCGAGATCTGCCCACGCTGGCGAGGCCCGCCCACGCTGGCGAGACCCGCCCACGCTGGCGAGACCCGCCCACGCTGGCGAGATCTGCCCACGCTGGCGAGGCCCGCCCACGCTGGCGAGACCCGCCCACGCTGGCGAGGCCCGCCCACGCTGGCGAGGCCCGCCCACGCTGGCGAGGCCCGCCCACGCTGGCGAGACCCGCCCACGCTGGCGAGGCCCGCCCACGCTGGCGAGATCTGCCTCAACTGGGGGACCCGCCCACGCTGGCGAGACCCGCCCACGTTGGCGAGACCCGCCCACGTTGGCGAGACCCGCCCACGCTGGCGAGACCCGCCCACGTTGGCGAGACCCGCCCACGCTGGCGAGATACGCCCACGCTGGCGAGATACGCCCACGCTGGCGAGACCCACCTCAACTGGGGGACCCGCCCACGCTGGCGAGATACGCCCACGTTGGCGAGACCTGCCCACGCTGGCGAGACCTGCCCACGCTGGCGAGATCCGCCCACGCTGGCGAGACCCGCCCACGCTGGCGAGACCCACCTCAACTGGGGGACCCGCCCACGCTGGCGAGATACGCCCACGTTGGCGAGACCCGCCCACGCTGGCGAGATACGCCCACGTTGGCGAGACCCGCCCACGCTGGCTAGATACGCCCACGCTGGCGACACCCACCTCAACTGGGGGACCCGCCCACGCTGGCGAGACCCGCCCACGCTGGCGAGACCCGCCCACGCTGGCGAGACCCGCCCACGCTGGCGAGACCCGCCCACGCTGGCGAGACCCACCTCAACTGGGGGACCCGCCCACGCTGGCGAGACCCGCCCACGCTGGCGAGATACGCCCACGTTGGCGAGACCCGCCCACGCTGGCTAGATACGCCCACGCTGGCGAGACCCACCTCAACTGGGGGACCCGCTCACGCTGGCGAGACCTGCCCACACTGGCTAGATACGCCCACGCTGGCGAGACCCACCTCAACTGGGGGACCCGCTCACGCTGGCGAGACCTGCCCACACTGGCGAGACCTGCCCACGCTGGCGAGACCCGCCCACGCTGGCGAGACCCGCCCACGCTGGCGAGACCCACCTCAACTGGGGGACCCGCCCACGCTGGCGAGACCCGCCCACGCTGGCGAGATACGCCCACGTTGGCGAGACCCGCCCACGCTGGCTAGATACGCCCACGCTGGCGAGACCCACCTCAACTGGGGGACCCGCCCACGCTGGCGAGACCTGCCCACACTGGCGAGACCTGCCCACGCTGGCGAGACCCGCCCACGCTGGCGAGACCCGCCCACGCTGGCGAGACCCACCTCAACTGGGGGACCCGCCCACGCTGGCGAAATACGCCCACGCTGGCGAGATACGCCCACGTTGGCGAGACCCGCCCACGCTGGCGAGATACGCCCACGTTGGCGAGACCCGCCCACGCTGGCGAGATACGCCCACGTTGGCGAGATACGCCCACGCTGGCGAGATACGCCCACGCTGGCGAGATACGCCCACGCTGGCGAGACCCACCTCAACTGGGGGACCCGCCCACGCTGGCGAGATACGCCCACGTTGGCGAGACCCGCCCACGCTGGCGAAATACGCCCACGCTGGCGAAATACGCCCACGCTGGCGAGATACGCCCACGTTGGCGAGACCCGCCCACGCTGGCGAGATACGCCCACGTTGGCGAGACCCGCCCACGCTGGCGAGATACGCCCACGTTGGCGAGACCCGCCCACGTTGGCGAGACCCGCCCACGCTGGCGAGATACGCCCACGTTGGCGAGACCCACCTCAACTGGGGGACCCGCCCACGCTGGCGAGATACGCCCACGTTGGCGAGACCCGCCGACGCTGGCGAGATCTGCCTCAATGGGTGACCACTGGTCTTATCTCGGGGACCAAACGTGCACCAAACGTGCACGCTGAGAGTTACCAAATCCTCACACTTCTTTTCTGTGACGCCTGAAGCAGCCGCCAGTGCAGGCGTCTGCAGTTCCTGCTGCTGGAACTTCCACAGGATATTCCTGTTTTTATATTCCTGCCATTAGGGCGCGGTCATCCCCCGGTTTTCTCTTTCCCTGTAGCAGCAAGGCCATGTTCGGCGGGAACCTCTGCAGAGACAGCAGGAGGAATACGCCTCACAGGAAGGAGAAAAGATTCTCCCTCTGGTTGTAAAAACACCAGTGAGATAAAAAGCTGCATGTTTGTTTTCTTTTCACACGTTGAGCAAAAAAAACTCCGTTTTGAACCAGACCTGCAGTTATAGAAAAGCAGTTACAGACCTGCAGCTACAGACCTGCAGCTACAGACCTGCAGTTACAGACCTGCAGTTACAGACCTGCAGTTACAGACCTGCAGCTACAGACCTGCAGTTACAGACCAGCAGTTACAGACCTGCAGCTACAGACCTGCAGCGACAGACCCGCAGTTACAGACCCGCAGCTACAGACCCGCAGTTACAGACCTGCAGCTACAGACCTGCAGCTACAGACCTGCAGTTACAGACCTGCAGCCACAGACCTGCAGAGACAGACCTGCAGTTACAGACCTGCAGCTACAGACCAGCAGTTACAGACCTGCAGCTACAGACCTGCAGCTACAGACCTGCAGCCACAGACCTGCAGTTAAAGACCTGCAGTTACAGACCTGCAGTTACAGACCAGCAGCTACAGACCTGCAGTTACAGACCTGCAGCTACAGACCTGCAGTTACAGACCTGCAGCTACAGACCTGCAGTTACAGACCTGCAGCTACAGACCTGCAGCCACAGACCTGCAGAGACAGACCTGCAGAGACAGACCTGCAGCTACAGACCTGCAGCTACAGACCTGCAGCCACAGACCTGCAGTGACAGACCTGCAGTTACAGACCTGCAGCCACAGACCTGCAGAGACAGACCTGCAGTTACAGACCTGCAGTTACAGACCTGCAGCGAAAGACCTGCAGCGAAAGACCTGCAGCTACAGACCTGCAGTTACAGACCTGCAGCTACAGACCTGCAGCTACAGACCTGCAGCCACAGACCTGCAGAGACAGACCTGCAGCCACAGACCTGCAGCTACAGACCTGCAGCCACAGACCTGCAGAGACAGACCTGCAGTTACAGACCTGCAGTTACAGACCTGCAGCGACAGACCTGCAGTTACAGACCTGCAGTTACAGACCTGCAGTTACAGACCTGCAGCTACAGACCTGCAGTTACAGACCTGCAGCTACAGACCTGCAGCTACAGACCTGTAGCGACAGACCTGCAGCCACAGACCTGCAGCCACAGACCTGCAGCTACAGACCTGCAGTTACAGACCAGCAGTTACAGACCTGCAGCGACAGACCTGCAGTTACAGACCTGCAGAGACAGACCTGCAGTTACAGACCTGCAGCGACAGACCTGCAGCGACAGACCTGCAGCTACAGACCTGCAGCTACAGACCTGCAGTTATAGAAAAGCAGTTACAGTGAAGCAGTTACAAAACCTGCAGTTATAGAAAAGCAGTTACAGTAAAGCAGTTACAGACCTGCAGTTACAGACCTGCAGCTACAGACCTGCAGCTATAGACCAGCAGCTACAGACCTGCAGTTACAGACCCGCAGTTACAGACCCGCAGTTACAGACCTGCACTTACAGACCCGCAGTTACAGACCCGCAGTTACAGACCTGCAGTTACAGACCTGCAGCTACAGACCTGCAGCTACAGACCAGCAGAGACAGACCTGCAGCTACAGACCTGCAGCGACAGACCTGCAGTTACAGACCTGCAGCGACAGACCTGCAGCGACAGACCTGCAGCGACAGACCTGCAGTTACAGACCTGCAGTTACAGATCTGCAGTTACAGACCTGCAGCTACAGACCTGCAGCTACAGACCTGCAGTTACAGACCTGCAGTTACAGATCTGCAGCTACAGACCTGCAGTTACAGACCTGCAGTTACAGATCTGCAGCTACAGACCTGCAGTTACAGACCTGCAGCTACAGACCTGCAGCCACAGACCTGCAGCCAAGGACCTGCAGAGACAGACCTGCAGTTACAGACCTGCAGCTACAGACCTGCAGCCACAGACCTGCAGCCACAGACCTGCAGAGACAGACCTGCAGTTACAGACCTGCAGCCACAGACCTGCAGAGACAGACCTGCAGAGACAGACTTGCAGCTACAGACCTGCAGCTACAGACCTGCAGCCACAGACCTGCAGCTACAGACCTGCAGAGACAGACCTGCAGCTACAGACCTGCAGCTACAGACCTGCAGCTACAGACCTGCAGCTATAGACCAGCAGCCACAGACCAGCAGCCACAGACCTGCAGAGACAGACCTGCAGCTACAGACCAGCAGCCACAGACCAGCAGCCACAGACCAGCAGAGACAGACCTGCAGAGACAGACCTGCAGCTACAGACCTGCAGCCACAGACCTGCAGCCACAGACCTGCAGCTACAGACCTGCAGTTACAGACCTGCAGCCACAGACCTGCAGAGACAGACCTGCAGTTACAGACCTGCAGCTACAGACCTGCAGCCACAGACCTGCAGCAACAGACCTGCAGCTACAGACCTGCAGCTACAGACCTGCAGTTACAGACCTGCAGTTACAGACCTGCAGCTACAGACCTGCAGCTACAGACCTGCAGTTACAGACCTGCAGTTACAGACCTGCAGTTATAGAAAAGCAGTTACAGTAAAGCAGTTACAGACCTGCAGTTACAGTAAAGCAGTTACAGACCTGCAGCTACAGACCTGCAGTTACAGACCTGCAGCTACAGACCTGCAGTTACAGACCTGCAGCTACAGACCTGCAGCTACAGACCTGCAGCCACAGACCTGCAGAGACACACCTGCAGAGACAGACCTGCAGCTACAGACCTGCAGCCACAGACCTGCAGAGACAGACCTGCAGTTATAGAAAAGCAGTTACAGTAAAGCAGTTACAGACCTGCAGTTACAGACCTGCAGCTACAGACCTGCAGCTACAGACCTGCAGTTACAGACCCGCAGTTACAGACCCGCAGTTACAGACCCGCAGTTACAGACCTGCACTTACAGACCCGCAGTTACAGACCCGCAGTTACAGACCTGCAGTTACAGACCTGCAGCTACAGACCAGCAGAGACAGACCAGCAGAGACAGACCTGCAGCTACAGACCTGCAGCGACAGACCTGCAGTTACAGACCTGCAGTTACAGACCTGCAGCGACAGACCTGCAGCGACAGACCTGCAGTTACAGACCTGCAGTTACAGATCTGCAGTTACAGACCTGCAGCTACAGACCTGCAGTTACAGACCTGCAGTTACAGACCTGCAGTTACAGATCTGCAGCTACAGACCTGCAGTTACAGACCTGCAGTTACAGTTCTGCAGCTACAGACCTGCAGTTACAGACCTGCAGCTACAGACCTGCAGCCACAGACCTGCAGAGACAGACCTGCAGTTACAGACCTGCAGCTACAGACCTGCAGCCACAGACCTGCAGCCACAGACCTGCAGAGACAGACCTGCAGTTACAGACCTGCAGCTACAGACCTGCAGTTACAGACCTGCAGCCACAGACCTGCAGCCACAGACCTGCAGAGACAGACTTGCAGCTACAGACCTGCAGCTACAGACCTGCAGCCACAGACCTGCAGCTACAGACCTGCAGAGACAGACCTGCAGCTAGAGACCTGCAGCTACAGACCTGCAGCTATAGACCAGCAGCCACAGACCAGCAGCCACAGACCTGCAGAGACAGACCTGCAGCTACAGACCTGCAGCTACAGACCAGCAGCCACAGACCAGCAGAGACAGACCTGCAGAGACAGACCTGCAGCCACAGACCTGCAGCCACAGACCTGCAGCTACAGACCTGCAGTTACAGACCTGCAGCCACAGACCTGCAGAGACAGACCTGCAGTTACAGACCTGCAGCTACAGACCTGCAGCTACAGACCTGCAGCCACAGACCTGCAGCTACAGACCTGCAGAGACAGACCTGCAGTTACAGACCTGCAGAGACAGACCTGCAGTTACAGACCTGCAGCTACAGACCTGCAGTTACAGACCTGCAGTTACAGACCTGCAGCTACAGACCTGCAGCTACAGACCTGCAGCTACAGACCTGCAGTTACAGACCTGCAGTTACAGACCTGCAGTTATAGAAAAGCAGTTACAGTAAAGCAGTTACAGACCTGCAGTTACAGTAAAGCAGTTACAGACCTGCAGCTACAGACCTGCAGTTACAGACCTGCAGCTACAGACCTGCAGTTACAGACCTGCAGCTACAGACCTGCAGCTACAGACCTGCAGCTACAGACCTGCAGCGACAGACCTGCAGCTACAGACCTGCAGCTACAGACCTGCAGCTACAGACCTGCAGCTACAGACCTGCAGCTACAGACCTGCAGCTATAGACCAGCAGCTACAGACCTGCAGTTACAGACCTGCAGTTACAGACCTGCAGCTAAAGACCCGCACTTACAGACCCGCAGTTATAGACCCGCAGTTACAGACCTGCAGTTACAGACCTGCAGCTACAGACCTGCAGCTACAGACCTGCATCTACAGACCTGCAGCGACAGACCTGCAGTTACAGACCTGCAGTTACAGATCTGCAGTTACAGACCAGCAGCTACAGACCTGCAGCTACAGACCTGCAGTTACAGATCTGCAGCTACAGACCTGCAGTTACAGATCTGCAGCTACAGACCCGCAGTTACAGACCCGCAGCTACAGACCCGCAGCTACAGACCTGCAGTTACAGACCTGCAGTTACAGATCAGCAGCTACAGACCTGCAGCTACAGACCTGCAGCTACAGACCTGCAGTTACAGACCTGCAGTTACAGACCCGCAGTTACAGACCTGCAGTTACAGACCTGCAGCTACAGACCTGCAGTTACAGACCTGCATCTACAGACCTGCAGCGACAGACCTGCAGTTACAGACCTGCAGTTACAGATCTGCAGTTACAGACCAGCAGCTACAGACCTGCAGCTACAGACCTGCAGTTACAGATCTGCAGCTACAGACCTGCAGTTACAGATCTGCAGCTACAGACCTGCAGTTACAGACCCGCAGTTACAGACCCGCAGCTACAGACCTGCAGTTACAGACCTGCATCTACAGACCTGCAGCGACAGACCTGCAGCGACAGACCTGCAGCGACAGACCTGCAGTTACAGATCAGCAGCTACAGACCTGCAGCTACAGACCTGCAGTTACAGACCTGCAGTTACAGATCTGCAGCTACAGACCTGCAGTTACAGATCTGCAGCTACAGACCTGCAGCAACAGACCTGCAGCTACAGACCTGCAGCCACAGACCTGCAGCCACAGACCTGCAGCTACAGACCTGCAGCCACAGACCTGCAGAGACAGACCTGCAGTTACAGACCTGCAGCTACAGACCTGCAGCTACAGACCTGCAGCCACAGATCTGCAGCCACAGACCTGCAGAGACAGACCTGCAGTTACAGACCTGCAGCTACAGACCTGCAGTTACAGACCTGCAGCCACAGACCTGCAGAGACAGACCTGCAGAGACAGACCTGCAGTTATAGAAAAGCAGTTACAGTAAAGCAGTTACAGACCTGCAGTTACAGACCAGCAGTTACAGACCTGCAGTTATAGAAAAGCAGTTACAGACCTGCAGTTATAGAAGAGCAGTTACAGACCTGCAGCTACAGACCTGCAGCTACAGACCTGCAGTTACAGACCTGCAGCTACAGACCTGCAGTTACAGACCTGCAGCTACAGACCTGCAGCTACAGACCTGCAGCTACAGACCTGCAGCTATAGACCAGCAGCTACAGACCTGCAGTTACAGACCCGCAGTTACAGACCTGCAGTTACAGACCTGCAGCTAAAGACCTGCACTTACAGACCCGCAGTTACAGACCCGCAGTTACAGACCAGCAGCTACAGACCTGCAGTTACAGACCTGCAGTTACAGACCTGCAGCGACAGACCTGCAGCGACAGACCTGCAGCTACAGACCTGCAGTTACAGACCTGCAGTTACAGACCTGCAGTTACAGACCTGCAGCTACAGACCTGCAGTTAAAGATCTGCAGCTACAGACCTGCAGTTACAGATCTGCAGCTACAGACCTGCAGTTACAGACCTGCAGTTACAGACCTGGAGTTACAGACCTGCAGCTACAGACCTGCAGTTACAGACCTGCAGTTACAGACCTGCAGCTACAGACCTGCAGCTACAGACCTGCAGCTATAGACCTGCAGCTACAGACCAGCAGCTACAGACCCGCAGTTACAGACCTGCAGTTACAGACCTGCAGCTAAAGACCTGCACTTACAGACCTGCAGTTACAGACCCGCAGCTACAGACCTGCAGCTACAGACCTGCAGCTATAGACCAGCAGCTACAGACCTGCAGTTACAGACCTGCAGTTACAGACCTGCATCTACAGACCTGCAGCGACAGACCTGCAGCGACAGACCTGCAGCTACAGACCTGCAGCTACAGACCTGCAGTTACAGACCTGCAGTTACAGACCTGCAGCTACAGATCTGCAGCTACAGACCTGCAGTTACAGATCTGCAGCTACAGACCTGCAGTTACAGACCTGCAGTTACAGACCTGCAGCGACAGACCTGCAGTTACAGACCTGCAGTTACAGATCTGCAGCTACAGACCTGCAGTTACAGACCTGCAGTTACAGACCTGCAGCTACAGACCTGCAGTTACAGACCTGCAGCTACAGACCTGCAGTTACAGACCTGCAGCTACAGACCTGAAGTTACAGACCTGCAGCTACAGACCTGCAGCTACAGACCTGCAGCCACAGACCTGCAGCCACAGACCTGCAGAGACAGACCTGCAGCTACAGACCTGCAGCTACAGACCTGCAGCCACAGACCTGCAGAGACAGACCTGCAGCCACAGACCTGCAGCCACAGACCTGCAGCCACAGACCTGCAGTTACAGACCTGCAGTTACAGACCTGCAGTTACAGACCTGCAGCGACAGACCTGCAGTTACAGACCTGCAGTTACAGACCTGCAGCTACAGACCTGCAGTTACAGACCTGCAGCGACAGACCTGCAGTTACAGACCTGCAGCGACAGACCTGCAGCGACAGACCTGCAGCGACAGACCTGCAGTTACAGACCTGCAGCTACAGACCTGCAGTTATAGAAAAGCAGTTACAGTAAAGCAGTTACAGACCTGCAGTTATAGAAAAGCAGTTACAGACCTGCAGCTACAGACCTGCAGTTACAGACCTGCAGCTACAGACCTGCAGCTACAGACCTGCAGCTACAGACCTGCAGTTACAGACCTGCAGCTACAGACCTGCAGTTACAGACCCGCAGTTACAGACCCGCAGCTACAGACCCGCAGCTACAGACCCGCAGCTACAGACCCGCATCTACAGACCTGCATCTACAGACCTGCAGCGACAGACCTGCAGCGACAGACCTGCAGTTACAGATCTGCAGTTACAGATCTGCAGTTACAGATCTGCAGTTACAGATCTGCAGAGACAGACCTGCAGCCACAGACCTGCAGAGACAGACCTGCAGTTACAGACCTGCAGCGACAGACCTGCAGCTACAGACCTGCAGCGACAGACCTGCAGAGACAGACCTGCAGTTACAGACCTCCTGCAGCTACAGACCTGCAGCCACAGACCTGCAGAGACAGACCTGCAGCCACAGACCTGCAGCCACAGACCTGCAGCCACAGACCTGCAGTTACAGACCTGCAGCTACAGACCTGCAGCTACACACCTGCAGCCACAGACCTGCAGAGACAGACCTGCAGCGACAGACCTGCAGCTACAGACCTGCAGCCACAGACCTGCAGAGACAGACCTGCAGCCACAGACCTGCAGCCACAGACCTGCAGCCACAGACCTGCAGAGACAGACCTGCAGTTACAGACCTGCAGTTACAGACCTGCAGCGACAGACCTGCAGTTACAGACCTGCAGCTACAGACCTGCAGCGACAGACCTGCAGCGACAGACCTGCAGTTACAGACCAGCAGTTACAGACCTGCAGTTATAGAAAAGCAGTTACAGTAAAGCAGTTACAGACCTGCAGTTATAGAAAAGCAGTTACAGACCTGCAGCTACAGACCCGCAGTTACAGACCTGCAGTTACAGACCTGCAGCTACAGACCTGCAGCTACAGACCCGCAGTTACAGACCCGCAGCTACAGACCCGCAGCTACAGACCCGCAGCTACAGACCTGCAGCTACAGACCTGCAGTTACAGACCTGCATCTACAGACCTGCAGCTACAGACCTGCAGCGACAGACCTGCAGTTACAGACCTGCAGTTACAGACCTGCAGTTACAGATCTGCAGTTACAGACCTGCAGCTACAGACCTGCAGTTACAGATCTGCAGCTACAGACCTGCAGCCACAGACCTGCAGCCACAGACCTGCAGAGACAGACCTGCAGTTACAGACCTGCAGCCACAGACCTGCAGCCACAGACCTGCAGCCACAGACCTGCAGTTACAGACCTGCAGCCACAGACCTGCAGAGACAGACCTGCAGCTACAGACCTGCAGCCACAGACCTGCAGCCACAGACCTGCAGAGACAGACCTGCAGTTACAGACCTGCAGCTACAGACCTGCAGTTACAGACCTGCAGCTACAGACCTGCAGTTACAGACCTGCAGCTACAGACCTGCAGCTACAGACCTGCAGCTACAGACCTGCAGTTACAGACCTGCAGTTACAGACCTGCAGTTATAGAAAAGCAGTTACAGTAAAGCAGTTACAGACCTGCAGTTACAGTAAAGCAGTTACAGACCTGCAGCTACAGACCTGCAGTTACAGACCTGCAGTTACAGACCTGCAGCTACAGACCTGCAGTTACAGACCTGCAGCTACAGACCTGCAGCGACAGACCTGCAGCTACAGACCTGCAGCTACAGACCTGCAGCAACAGACCTGCAGCTACAGACCTGCAGCTACAGACCTGCAGTTACAGACCTGCAGCTACAGACCTGCAGCTACAGACCTGCAGCTATAGACCAGCAGCTACAGACCTGCAGTTACAGACCTGCAGTTACAGACCTGCAGCTAAAGACCTGCACTTACAGACCCGCAGTTACAGACCCGCAGTTACAGACCTGCAGTTACAGACCTGCAGCTACAGACCTGCAGTTACAGACCTGCATCGACAGACCTGCAGTTACAGACCTGCAGTTACAGACCTGCAGTTACAGATCTGCAGTTACAGACCAGCAGCTACAGACCTGCAGCTACAGACCTGCAGTTACAGATCTGCAGCTACAGACCTGCAGTTACAGATCTGCAGCTACAGACCTGCAGTTACAGACCCGCAGTTACAGACCTGCAGCTACAGACCTGCAGTTACAGACCTGCATCTACAGACCTGCAGCGACAGACCTGCAGTTACAGACCTGCAGTTACAGATCAGCAGCTACAGACCTGCAGCTACAGACCTGCAGTTACAGACCTGCAGTTACAGATCTGCAGCTACAGACCTGCAGCTACAGACCTGCAGCTACAGACCTGCAGCTACAGACCTGCAGCCACAGACCTGCAGCCACAGACCTGCAGCCACAGACCTGCAGCTACAGACCTGCAGCCACAGACCTGCAGAGACAGACCTGCAGTTACAGACCTGCAGCTACAGACCTGCAGCTACAGACCTGCAGCCACAGACCTGCAGCCACAGACCTGCAGAGACAGACCTGCAGTTACAGACCTGCAGCTACAGACCTGCAGTTACAGACCTGCAGCCACAGACCTGCAGAGACAGACCTGCAGAGACAGACCTGCAGTTATAGAAAAGCAGTTACAGTAAAGCAGTTACAGACCTGCAGTTACAGACCAGCAGTTACAGACCTGCAGTTATAGAAAAGCAGTTACAGACCTGCAGTTATAGAAGAGCAGTTACAGACCTGCAGCTACAGACCTGCAGCTACAGACCTGCAGCTACAGACCTGCAGTTACAGACCTGCAGCTACAGACCTGCAGTTACAGACCTGCAGCTACAGACCTGCAGCTACAGACCTGCAGCTACAGACCAGCAGCTACAGACCTGCAGTTACAGACCCGCAGTTACAGACCTGCAGTTACAGACCTGCAGCTAAAGACCTGCACTTACAGACCCGCAGTTACAGACCCGCAGTTACAGACCAGCAGCTACAGACCAGCAGCTACAGACCTGCATCTACAGACCTGCAGCGACAGACCTGCAGCGACAGACCTGCAGCTACAGACCTGCAGTTACAGACCTGCAGTTACAGACCTGCAGCTACAGACCTGCAGTTAAAGATCTGCAGCTACAGACCTGCAGTTACAGATCTGCAGCTACAGACCTGCAGTTACAGACCTGCAGTTACAGACCTGGAGTTACAGACCTGCAGCTACAGACCTGCAGCTACAGACCTGCAGTTACAGACCTGCAGCTACAGACCTGCAGCTACAGACCTGCAGCTATAGACCTGCAGCTACAGACCAGCAGCTACAGACCCGCAGTTACAGACCTGCAGTTACAGACCTGCAGCTAAAGACCTGCACTTACAGACCTGCAGTTACAGACCCGCAGCTACAGACCTGCAGCTACAGACCCGCAGCTACAGACCTGCAGCTACAGACCTGCAGCTATAGACCAGCAGCTACAGACCTGCAGTTACAGACCCGCAGTTACAGACCCGCAGTTACAGACCTGCAGCTAAAGACCTGCAGCTAAAGACCCGCACTTACAGACCCGCAGCTACAGACCTGCAGTTACAGACCTGCATCTACAGACCTGCAGCGACAGACCTGCAGCGACAGACCTGCAGCTACAGACCTGCAGTTACAGACCTGCAGTTACAGACCTGCAGTTACAGACCTGCAGCTACAGACCTGCAGCTACAGACCTGCAGTTACAGATCTGCAGCTACAGACCTGCAGTTACAGACCTGCAGTTACAGACCTGCAGCGACAGACCTGCAGTTACAGACCTGCAGTTACAGATCTGCAGCTACAGACCTGCAGTTACAGACCTGCAGTTACAGACCTGCAGCTACAGACCTGCAGTTACAGACCTGCAGCTACAGACCTGCAGTTACAGACCTGCAGCTACAGACCTGCAGAGACAGACCTGAAGTTACAGACCTGCAGCTACAGACCTGCAGCTACAGACCTGCAGCCACAGACCTGCAGCCACAGACCTGCAGAGACAGACCTGCAGCTACAGACCTGCAGCTACAGACCTGCAGAGACAGACCTGCAGCCACAGACCTGCAGCCACAGACCTGCAGCCACAGACCTGCAGAGACAGACCTGCAGTTACAGACCTGCAGTTACAGACCTGCAGCGACAGACCTGCAGTTACAGACCTGCAGTTACAGACCTGCAGCTACAGACCTGCAGTTACAGACCTGCAGCGACAGACCTGCAGCGACAGACCTGCAGCGACAGACCTGCAGCGACAGACCTGCAGCTACAGACCTGCAGTTATAGAAAAGCAGTTACAGTAAAGCAGTTACAGACCTGCAGTTATAGAAAAGCAGTTACAGACCTGCAGCTACAGACCTGCAGTTACAGACCTGCAGCTACAGACCTGCAGCTACAGACCTGCAGTTACAGACCTGCAGTTACAGACCTGCAGCTACAGACCTGCAGTTACAGACCCGCAGTTACAGACCCGCAGCTACAGACCCGCAGCTACAGACCTGCATCTACAGACCTGCATCTACAGACCTGCAGCGACAGACCTGCAGCGACAGACCTGCAGTTACAGACCTGCAGTTACAGATCTGCAGTTACAGATCTGCAGTTACAGATCTGCAGAGACAGACCTGCAGCCACAGACCTGCAGAGACAGACCTGCAGTTACAGACCTGCAGCGACAGACCTGCAGCTACAGACCTGCAGCTACAGACCTGCAGAGACAGACCTGCAGTTACAGACCTCCTGCAGCTACAGACCTGCAGCCACAGACCTGCAGAGACAGACCTGCAGCCACAGACCTGCAGCCACAGACCTGCAGCCACAGACCTGCAGTTACAGACCTGCAGCTACAGACCTGCAGCTACACACCTGCAGCCACAGACCTGCAGAGACAGACCTGCAGCTACAGACCTGCAGCTACAGACCTGCAGCCACAGACCTGCAGAGACAGACCTGCAGCCACAGACCTGCAGCCACAGACCTGCAGAGACAGACCTGCAGCCACAGACCTGCAGCCACAGACCTGCAGAGACAGACCTGCAGTTACAGACCTGCAGTTACAGACCTGCAGCGACAGACCTGCAGTTACAGACCTGCAGCTACAGACCTGCAGCTACAGACCTGCAGCGACAGACCTGCAGCGACAGACCTGCAGTTACAGACCAGCAGTTACAGACCTGCAGTTATAGAAAAGCAGTTACAGTAAAGCAGTTACAGACCTGCAGTTATAGAAAAGCAGTTACAGACCTGCAGCTACAGACCTGCAGTTACAGACCTGCAGTTACAGACCTGCAGCTACAGACCTGCAGCTACAGACCTGCAGCTACAGACCTGCAGCTACAGACCCGCAGCTAAAGACCCGCAGCTACAGACCCGCAGCTACAGACCTGCAGTTACAGACCTGCATCTACAGACCTGCAGCTACAGACCTGCAGCGACAGACCTGCAGTTACAGACCTGCAGTTACAGACCTGCAGTTACAGACCTGCAGTTACAGATCTGCAGTTACAGACCTGCAGCTACAGACCTGCAGTTACAGATCTGCAGCTACAGACCTGCAGCCACAGACCTGCAGCCACAGACCTGCAGAGACAGACCTGCAGTTACAGACCTGCAGCCACAGACCTGCAGCCACAGACCTGCAGCCACAGACCTGCAGTTACAGACCTGCAGTTACAGACCTGCAGCTACAGACCTGCAGCCACAGACCTGCAGAGACAGACCTGCAGAGACAGACCTGCAGCTACAGACCTGCAGCCACAGACCTGCAGCCACAGACCTGCAGAGACAGACCTGCAGTTACAGACCTGCAGCGACAGACCTGCAGTTACAGACCTGCAGTTACAGACCTGCAGTTACAGACCTGCAGCGACAGACCTGCAGCGACAGACCTGCAGCGACAGACTTGCAGCGACAGACCTGCAGTTACAGACCAGCAGTTACAGACCTGCAGTTATAGAAAAGCAGTTACAGTAAAGCAGTTACAGACCTGCAGTTATAGAAAAGCAGTTACAGACCTGCAGCTACAGACCTGCAGTTACAGACCTGCAGTTACAGACCTGCAGTTACAGACCTGCAGTTACAGACCTGCAGCTACAGACCTGCAGTTACAGACCCGCAGTTACAGACCCGCAGTTACAGACCCGCAGCTACAGACCTGCAGTTACAGACCTGCATCTACAGACCTGCAGCTACAGACCTGCAGCGACAGACCTGCAGTTACAGACCTGCAGTTACAGACCTGCAGTTACAGATCTGCAGTTACAGACCTGCAGCTACAGACCTGCAGTTACAGATCTGCAGCTACAGACCTGCAGCCACAGACCTGCAGCCACAGACCTGCAGAGACAGACCTGCAGTTACAGACCTGCAGCCACAGACCTGCAGAGACAGACCTGCAGTTACAGACCTGCAGCGACAGACCTGCAGCTACAGACCTGCAGCCACAGACCTGCAGAGACAGACCTGCAGCTACAGACCTGCAGCCACAGACCTGCAGCCACAGACCTGCAGAGACAGACCTGCAGAGACAGACCTGCAGAGACAGACCTGCAGCCACAGACCTGCAGCCACAGACCTGCAGTTACAGACCTGCAGCGACAGACCTGCAGCGACAGACCTGCAGAGACAGACCTGCAGAGACAGACCTGCAGCCACAGACCTGCAGCCACAGACCTGCAGCTACAGACCTCCTGCAGAGACAGACCTGCAGCCACAGACCTGCAGAGACAGACCTGCAGTTACAGACCTGCAGCTACAGACCAGCAGCCACAGACCTGCAGAGACAGACCTGCAGCCACAGACCTGCAGCCACAGACCTGCAGCCACAGACCTGCAGTTACAGACCTGCAGTTACAGACCTGCAGTTACAGACCTGCAGCTACAGACCTGCAGTTACAGACCTGCAGTTACAGACCTGCAGCGACAGACCTGCAGCGACAGACCTGCAGCGACAGACCTGCAGTTACAGACCTGCAGCTACAGACCTGCAGTGACAGACCTGCAGTGACAGACCTGCAGTGACAGACTTGCAGTGACAGACCTGCAGCCACAGACCTGCAGCCACAGACCTGCAGCCACAGACCTGCAGCCACAGACCTGCAGCTACAGACCTGCAGCCACAGACCTGCAGCCACAGACCTGCAGCTACAGACCTGCAGCCACAGACCTGCAGTTACAGACCTGCAGCTACAGACCAGCAGTTACAGACCAGCAGTTACAGACCTGCAGTTACAGACCTGCAGCTACAGACCTGCAGCCACAGACCTGCAGTTACAGACTTGCAGTTACAGACCTGCAGCTACAGACCTGCAGTTACAGACCTGCAGCGACAGACCTGCAGCGACAGACCTGCAGCGACAGACCTGCAGCGACAGACCTGCAGTTACAGACCTGCAGAGACAGACCTGCAGAGACAGACCTGCAGTTACAGACCTGCAGCGACAGACCTGCAGCGACAGACCTGCAGCGACAGACCTGCAGCTACAGACCTGCAGCTACAGACCCGCAGCTACAGACCTGCAGCTACAGACCCGCAGCTACAGACCTGCAGCTACAGACCTGCAGCTATAGACCAGCAGCTACAGACCTGCAGTTACAGACCCGCAGTTACAGACCCGCAGTTACAGACCCGCAGCTAAAGACCTGCAGCTAAAGACCCGCACTTACAGACCCGCAGCTACAGACCTGCAGTTACAGACCTGCATCTACAGACCTGCAGCGACAGACCTGCAGCGACAGACCTGCAGCTACAGACCTGCAGTTACAGACCTGCAGTTACAGACCTGCAGTTACAGACCTGCAGCTACAGACCTGCAGCTACAGACCTGCAGTTACAGATCTGCAGCTACAGACCTGCAGTTACAGACCTGCAGTTACAGACCTGCAGCGACAGACCTGCAGTTACAGACCTGCAGTTACAGATCTGCAGCTACAGACCTGCAGTTACAGACCTGCAGTTACAGACCTGCAGCTACAGACCTGCAGCTACAGACCTGCAGTTACAGACCTGCAGCTACAGACCTGCAGTTACAGACCTGCAGCTACAGACCTGCAGAGACAGACCTGAAGTTACAGACCTGCAGCTACAGACCTGCAGCTACAGACCTGCAGCCACAGACCTGCAGCCACAGACCTGCAGAGACAGACCTGCAGCTACAGACCTGCAGCTACAGACCTGCAGCCACAGACCTGCAGAGACAGACCTGCAGCCACAGACCTGCAGCCACAGACCTGCAGCCACAGACCTGCAGAGACAGACCTGCAGTTACAGACCTGCAGTTACAGACCTGCAGCGACAGACCTGCAGTTACAGACCTGCAGTTACAGACCTGCAGCTACAGACCTGCAGTTACAGACCTGCAGCGACAGACCTGCAGCGACAGACCTGCAGCGACAGACCTGCAGCGACAGACCTGCAGCTACAGACCTGCAGTTATAGAAAAGCAGTTACAGTAAAGCAGTTACAGACCTGCAGTTATAGAAAAGCAGTTACAGACCTGCAGCTACAGACCTGCAGTTACAGACCTGCAGCTACAGACCTGCAGCTACAGACCTGCAGTTACAGACCTGCAGTTACAGACCTGCAGCTACAGACCTGCAGTTACAGACCCGCAGTTACAGACCCGCAGCTACAGACCCGCAGCTACAGACCTGCATCTACAGACCTGCATCTACAGACCTGCAGCGACAGACCTGCAGCGACAGACCTGCAGTTACAGACCTGCAGTTACAGATCTGCAGTTACAGATCTGCAGTTACAGATCTGCAGAGACAGACCTGCAGCCACAGACCTGCAGAGACAGACCTGCAGTTACAGACCTGCAGCGACAGACCTGCAGCTACAGACCTGCAGCTACAGACCTGCAGAGACAGACCTGCAGTTACAGACCTCCTGCAGCTACAGACCTGCAGCCACAGACCTGCAGAGACAGACCTGCAGCCACAGACCTGCAGCCACAGACCTGCAGCCACAGACCTGCAGTTACAGACCTGCAGCTACAGACCTGCAGCTACACACCTGCAGCCACAGACCTGCAGAGACAGACCTGCAGCTACAGACCTGCAGCTACAGACCTGCAGCCACAGACCTGCAGAGACAGACCTGCAGCCACAGACCTGCAGCCACAGACCTGCAGAGACAGACCTGCAGCCACAGACCTGCAGCCACAGACCTGCAGAGACAGACCTGCAGTTACAGACCTGCAGTTACAGACCTGCAGCGACAGACCTGCAGTTACAGACCTGCAGCTACAGACCTGCAGCTACAGACCTGCAGCGACAGACCTGCAGCGACAGACCTGCAGTTACAGACCAGCAGTTACAGACCTGCAGTTATAGAAAAGCAGTTACAGTAAAGCAGTTACAGACCTGCAGTTATAGAAAAGCAGTTACAGACCTGCAGCTACAGACCTGCAGTTACAGACCTGCAGTTACAGACCTGCAGCTACAGACCTGCAGCTACAGACCTGCAGCTACAGACCTGCAGCTACAGACCCGCAGCTACAGACCCGCAGCTACAGACCCGCAGCTACAGACCTGCAGTTACAGACCTGCATCTACAGACCTGCAGCTACAGACCTGCAGCGACAGACCTGCAGTTACAGACCTGCAGTTACAGACCTGCAGTTACAGACCTGCAGTTACAGATCTGCAGTTACAGACCTGCAGCTACAGACCTGCAGTTACAGATCTGCAGCTACAGACCTGCAGCCACAGACCTGCAGCCACAGACCTGCAGAGACAGACCTGCAGTTACAGACCTGCAGCCACAGACCTGCAGCCACAGACCTGCAGCCACAGACCTGCAGTTACAGACCTGCAGTTACAGACCTGCAGCTACAGACCTGCAGCCACAGACCTGCAGAGACAGACCTGCAGAGACAGACCTGCAGCTACAGACCTGCAGCCACAGACCTGCAGCCACAGACCTGCAGAGACAGACCTGCAGTTACAGACCTGCAGCGACAGACCTGCAGTTACAGACCTGCAGTTACAGACCTGCAGTTACAGACCTGCAGCGACAGACCTGCAGCGACAGACCTGCAGCGACAGACTTGCAGCGACAGACCTGCAGTTACAGACCAGCAGTTACAGACCTGCAGTTATAGAAAAGCAGTTACAGTAAAGCAGTTACAGACCTGCAGTTATAGAAAAGCAGTTACAGACCTGCAGCTACAGACCTGCAGTTACAGACCTGCAGTTACAGACCTGCAGTTACAGACCTGCAGTTACAGACCTGCAGCTACAGACCTGCAGTTACAGACCCGCAGTTACAGACCCGCAGTTACAGACCCGCAGCTACAGACCTGCAGTTACAGACCTGCATCTACAGACCTGCAGCTACAGACCTGCAGCGACAGACCTGCAGTTACAGACCTGCAGTTACAGACCTGCAGTTACAGATCTGCAGTTACAGACCTGCAGCTACAGACCTGCAGTTACAGATCTGCAGCTACAGACCTGCAGCCACAGACCTGCAGCCACAGACCTGCAGAGACAGACCTGCAGTTACAGACCTGCAGCCACAGACCTGCAGAGACAGACCTGCAGTTACAGACCTGCAGCGACAGACCTGCAGCTACAGACCTGCAGCCACAGACCTGCAGAGACAGACCTGCAGCTACAGACCTGCAGCCACAGACCTGCAGCCACAGACCTGCAGAGACAGACCTGCAGAGACAGACCTGCAGAGACAGACCTGCAGCCACAGACCTGCAGCCACAGACCTGCAGTTACAGACCTGCAGCGACAGACCTGCAGCGACAGACCTGCAGAGACAGACCTGCAGAGACAGACCTGCAGCCACAGACCTGCAGCCACAGACCTGCAGCTACAGACCTCCTGCAGAGACAGACCTGCAGCCACAGACCTGCAGAGACAGACCTGCAGTTACAGACCTGCAGCTACAGACCAGCAGCCACAGACCTGCAGAGACAGACCTGCAGCCACAGACCTGCAGCCACAGACCTGCAGCCACAGACCTGCAGTTACAGACCTGCAGTTACAGACCTGCAGTTACAGACCTGCAGCTACAGACCTGCAGTTACAGACCTGCAGTTACAGACCTGCAGTTACAGACCTGCAGCGACAGACCTGCAGCGACAGACCTGCAGTTACAGACCTGCAGCTACAGACCTGCAGTGACAGACCTGCAGTGACAGACCTGCAGTGACAGACTTGCAGTGACAGACCTGCAGCCACAGACCTGCAGCTACAGACCTGCAGCCACAGACCTGCAGCCACAGACCTGCAGCTACAGACCTGCAGCCACAGACCTGCAGCCACAGACCTGCAGCTACAGACCTGCAGCCACAGACCTGCAGTTACAGACCTGCAGCTACAGACCAGCAGTTACAGACCAGCAGTTACAGACCTGCAGTTACAGACCTGCAGCTACAGACCTGCAGCCACAGACCTGCAGTTACAGACTTGCAGTTACAGACCTGCAGCTACAGACCTGCAGTTACAGACCTGCAGCTACAGACCTGCAGCGACAGACCTGCAGCGACAGACCTGCAGCGACAGACCTGCAGTTACAGACCTGCAGAGACAGACCTGCAGAGACAGACCTGCAGTTACAGACCTGCAGCGACAGACCTGCAGCGACAGACCTGCAGCGACAGACCTGCAGCTACAGACCTGCAGTTACAGACCCGCAGTTACAGACCTGCAGTTACAGACCCGCACTTACAGACCCGCAGTTACAGACCCGCAGTTACAGACCCGCAGTTACAGACCCGCAGCTACAGACCTGCAGCTACAGACCTGCAGCTACAGACCTGCAGCTACAGACCTGCAGTTACAGACCTGCAGCTACAGACCTGCAGCTACAGACCTGCAGTTACAGACCTGCAGCTACAGACCTGCAGCTACAGACCTGCAGTTACAGACCTGCAGTTACAGACCTGCAGAGACAGACCTGCAGAGACAGACCTGCAGCTACAGACCTGCAGCTATAGACCTGCAGAGACAGACCTGCAGAGACAGACCTGCAGTTACAGACCTGCAGCTAAAGACCTGCACTTACAGACCCGCAGTTACAGACCTGCAGCTACAGACCTGCAGCCACAGATACCAGATGTAAGTTATGGAGCTGCACAGGAAGTCAGCTGTGCACCACAGCACTAAGAAAAGGTTTATCTGTAAACCGCACATGTTTCTGCAGGCTGCTGGCCGTGCGGGGAGAGGCGAGTCCAGATCGGCCATCGTGGGCGGGACAAAGTGTTTGGTTTGCGTGAAGTTCAAACATCACGCTAAAGACAGAGTGGAGAGACACACCTCAGCAGACATGTGCTTCTGATGAAATGTTGCCTCACAGCACATCTGGCATTCATTGCTTTTCCTCCTGACCAGCCCAGCTCGACCTCACCACCGCCTTCCTGGAGCTTCGGCCCCCGCAGGGGGAGGGGTCAGGGTGGGCGGAGTCCCACTCGGCATCCTGACCTTCAAGACGCTTCACGTAACTGTGTTGGGAACAACTTCCTTGTCACAGTGTGACAGTGAGCTGCTCGATGCAACATGAAGCCAGTAAGTAAAAAGATGCAGCGTGGCTGCAGCAGATAAACAACGAGAAACTCCACTAATGTTCCAGAAGGACGACGGAAACATCGTGTGGAAAAACAGGAAATAACTTCATAAATAACTTTATTAACACCTGAACGGAGTTTATTCCTTTATTTTCACTCCGAGTCTTTTAGTTCAGCTTTTTACTGCTGAATGGAAAAGTCTGGGAACATGGAGGCCCCCAGGAGGGCCCCTCTGCCCCGAGCCCGCCGCTTCATCCTCCTGAACAGGAGTCTCTGACCCCGCTCCGCAGGATCTACGTTTCCCTGCTGCAACGCACCTGATGCCGATTCATTACCTCAGCTTGATGCGGAGTTCTGATTACTCTGATCAAGTGTGTTGCAGCAAGGAAACATGTAGCTCCTGCGGCCCTTGAGGTCCACAGTTGGGGGCCCCTACTCTGTATCCCTCCAGGGTTTCCCAGCCTGACGGAGCAGCTGGTCCAGACGCTGCAGCGGCCTCCCGCACAAACGCTTCAGTCAAACTTACAGCCAGAAATATTCAGAAGTTGGGATCTCTTCACGGCTACATCCAACCGACTTGCCCCTGAGCCGCCTTGGCTCCGCCCACTAACACAACAACCACGCCTTTCAGCCGGAATAACGACCACAAACACCACGACAGCCAAGAGTGGAAGGTTTTATTCCATGTGGAAGTCGTGGCTGAATCAGAGGCTGGAAACGGATAAAGGTGGCGGCGGCGCTGCAGATGAAGGGAAACCGTCCATCCACCTGCATCAGGTTGAATCCTCTGATTAATTTATTTCTTCATTATTTTCCAGCCGTTTTCCTTTATTTTCTAAACACTGAGGAATGTTTTACCGTCAGGGAGACGGCAGGAAGTCCTGCAGGACCTGGTCAGGGGTTCGAACACGAGCCCAGCTCATCGTGCTCATCATGTCTGACACCGTACAGCGCCATGGGCTGGAAGACGAGTGTGTCCTGCTGGAAGACGAGTGTGTCCTGTAGACGCCAGCGAGCTGAGAGGAAAGCTGATGTGTGGAAGGTCGTCCTCCAGCCGGCGGCGTCCTGAACACGAGCTCGCAGCTCCGTCAGGATTAACGGGGTTTCCTACGGATTTAGAGGCTTAACTTCCATTATAATGACAGTTTATGAAAATATGATGCGTTAAAAAAATACTTTGAGTCTTTTATGTAAAATTAAATGATTTTCTAAAAAATAAAAATATCTAATATTTCCTCCGATTTTTCATGTAATTTTAAATCTTCGCCTTGTTTCCATCAAATTCTCCGTATTTCTCTGTGTTATTATCATATTACTACTGTTTTACAGAGTAGCAGTGACGATGTGCTGCTGCTGCAGACAGACAGGTGTGTTTTACACCTGCATCTGCAGCCAGATCCCAGCCAGAAGGACCCAGAATCCTCTGCTTCGCAGCCTGCCTGACATCAGTCTGGAGAATGTGACAAATCATTAAAAAATGTCACTTTTCACAAAGCCGAGTTTCATTTGGACAAATGAATAATATAAATAACTAGTGAGTTTATGTCAGCTATCACCTCTAGTCCAACCCAGTTCAGCCTCATGATGCGCTCCGACACTCAAACCTCCACATTCAGCTTAAAACAGGCTCTGCAGCAAGGCGTGGACGGGCCCCGGAGCTGCAGGGGGGTTCCTGGGGCCCCCGCCGTCCCTGCCACTCAGCACTATCAGACCTGAAAGCAGAGTTTCTACTCTAAATCTGTCCTAGACTCATCGAACTCTGTATAAGGTAAATGCTGCCATGCAGCCGTTTGTCACACCTCCATTACTAAAGCAGGAAATCTATTTTTGCAACGCGGCCGCAGCCTGATGAGAACATTTCTACACAGCAGCCCCCCTCTTTCTGTCCAAACCCTCATGATGAGCTCACAGTCATGCAGGTCAGGAGGAGGAGATGATTCTAACCCTAAAACCATCAGTCAGCGAGTCGGTTCCACAAACATCCAGCTCACAGATCCAAGTCTGACGTCTGGCTCCGCGGCGCTTCGGGAGAATTCACTTGAGAAATGACTCCTGTTGTTTCCAAAGAAGCCTGAATGAGTCAGAAGAGGAACTGCTGAGACCATCAGCAGTTTTATGTACACTTTGGTCACGGCGTGCACGGTATCAGCTGTCCAGTGACGTCCTGTCCTGCCGAGCAGTTCAGCACTTTTCCTGCTAAATGAAGCTTCGTTTTAGAGCCATCAGCAGCTTTTCCCCACAAAAACTCAAACAGCAACAACTCTAGAAACGTCCAGAACGAACCACCTAACGAGAGGAAGCCACACCTCAGCATGCAGCCAGAGCAGCAGCTGATTACGTGCACGCCGATGCACCAGCAGACACCTGACTGAGGTCCGGATGGGTCGGAGCAAACGGCAGGAAGGGACATCCGCCTTTCGGTCATGTTGCAGCACGGTGTGATCGCTGCGGATACGCTGCTGTTCACGGCTTCCTCCATCATCGTTTCAGTTCAGCTGCTGAGTAACCACCAACTCTCAGGGCCCTCCGCCTGGCGGGGGTTCAGGGCCCTCGGCATGGGGGGGGGTATTTCACCCTCCGCCAGCCCTTTGGGCTGAAAGTAGAAACTATCCAAACATCTTCCAGAGGAAGATTTGGCTCCTTCTCCTCAGACTGAGTCCTAACATCAGGCTTCCACAATCAGGACCTTCTTGTCTTTTCAAACAGGCGCTTCCCAGTCCGAGTGGCCCAGTAAGGGGCACCATTGTGTGGCGAGGCCCTGAGTGCAGAGCCATCAGAGAGGGGATAATTGTTTTCAGCCCAACACATAATGTGTCCGTCTGTTTCCCCCCTGCTGAAGGGGTCAGGCTGATTCGTCACGACATGAACCGTAAGTCAGAGGCGAGGATGATGCAGACATGAGATAATCGTCCTGAGGCGACGATCCCGGTGGTGGGACAGAGAAAGAAGGCATGGCTCAGTGAACCAGAAGAGGATCACACACAGTTTCAGCTCCAACACTGAAAACTCTTCTCCAAAAGGAGCTTTCTGTTCTTCAATCTGTCGCTGCTTCCCATTCAGACAGTTTCAGTTCAGTCACCGCTCAACTGGACCTCATGTTTTCACTTCACAAACTGTCCAGATGACATGGCTGCTGCTGCTTAAAGGAGACTATTCTTAAACACTAAGAAGTCTCCACGCAGACCGACCTCCATCTCAGTGTGACTGAATCCCGTTTCTCCACCACAGGAAGCCAAAAACGTAAACTCATCACCACGGTGCAGTGACTTTGGCTGAAAGTGTGAGTTATGGTCCCGTATGAACCTGGAACATGGCAGCAGAAGTGCAGCTTGCTGCTTCAGACACTGATAACTCTTTATGATGCTCGTCTGCTGCTTGGTCTGCGGGCCTTAAAGTCTGCAGTCAGGAGAAACAAACAGCATAAAGGTGATCTGCTGAAGGCCTGGTGGGAAGAAGTTAAGAACTGCTCTTGATCAGAGGAGAGAAATGTGTAGTAAGTCTGCACACAGTGGGTGAGGCATGTGGGTGCTTTACTTCCCCTTTCTTATAAAGTCGCTTCCTCAAAAAGCCTTGTTGTCATTGAGACGCGTAGTTGTTGTTTTACTCTGGTTTTTTCTGCTTCTGACCTTTAACGACTTGTGTACAAATGTGCTTGTTATTTCCAGCCTGTTTACTGGTGTCCTGCCCTGAGACAGCGCTACGCCAAACTGCGTTCAGAAATACCGCAAATTACGGTTTTCTGCCTCTAATGGAAAAAGTCAAACACACTGAGCTCTTGTCAAACCCGATTCTGATACAACTGTCTATCATATAAAACTCGGCGCCGGTATAATCTATCGACTAAGACCTGTCCGTTTCTGACGGCTTCCCCCTCCGCCTGGGACCCGCCGCCCTCCTCCTTCCCTCCGGCCAGAACAAACCCAACGCCCAGTGGTGAAATGCGGTTCACATCCGAGCTAAATGGAAAATATGATGCAGCCGAAGTCACGGCAGCACCCTGGACTCAGAGCAGGTTGGCTTTTCAGATGTAAGGGTTGCCATTTTACGGCTACACGTAGAGCTGCGCTAAAATGTACGTTTTTTCCACGGAGTTCGCAGATCTCGGAGTTTCTCCTGGAATAAAAGTTGCTGGTTTAGATTGACAGGTGAGCAGGTGCTTCGTGCCAAAGAGGCTGGTCTGCAGCTGGCAGGAGGGTCCTGCCACGAATATCAACACCAAACTAACTTTCCTTGTCACACCAACACTGGAATAAAGGCTTTTTGTGCCCCAGCGGGTCTGGTGGGGTCCAGCAGCTGCTCCCACAACCCTAACCCTCCCGAAAGCATAAAAAGCAGCTTTGTGGCCGAGGAACTACTCACATCTTCCATGGTAGAGGGCCAGGATCCGCTATGTGGCCGAGCTCCGGCGCAAAATGTCACGACGGCGCACTTTGTCACAAACTTGTTGCTGCTGCTGAGCCGCGCGCGCACGTCACGGCACGATGATCACGCGCAAACGCAGAAAAGCAGGAACTGTGGCGCGGAGGGTCGCATCGTTTCCCTCCGCTGCTTTCCTGCTCGAGTCCTTTTCACTCTCATGTCTGTCGAGGAGGAGCAGCCCGTTCACGTGTGCACCGTGCAGGGCCGCGCGCGGGCGCGCGCCCTTCCCCGTTATCAGGCTGGACTTACTGGATCAGATTGGAACTCCAGACTGGAAATGTAGGTGTGTGTCTGTGTGTGTGTGTGTAGAATTGTAGGTGTGTGTCTGTATGTGTGTGTGAGTGTGATTGCCAAGGTATGGGTGTGTGTCTATGCACCTGTGTGCATGTGCATGTCTATGTGTGTACAACGCAGTAGGGGTGAGTTGGGTTGACGTAGGGGTTGAACGACTTGAACCACGTGTGGATGGAGATGTGGATGGAGGTGGGGATGGAGGTGTGGATGGAGGTGGGGATGGAGGTGTGGATGGAGATGTGGATGGAGGTGTGGATGAAGGTGGGGATGGAGATGTGGATGGAGGTGTGGATGAAGGTGGGGATGGAGGTGTGGATGGAGGTGGGGATGGAGATGGGGATGGAGATGGGGATGGAGGTGTGGATGAAGGTGGGGATGGAGGTGTGGATGGAGGTGGGGATGGAGATGGGGATGGAGATGGGGATGGAGGTGTGGATGAAGGTGGGGATGGAGATGTGGATGGAGGTGTGGATGGAGGTGGGGATGGAAGTGGGGATGGAGGTGTGGATGGAGGTGGGGATGGAGGTGTGGATGGAGATGTGGATGGAGGTGTGGATGGAGGTGTGGATGGAGGTGGGGATGGAGGTGTGGATGGAGGTGGGCATGGAGGTGGGGATGGAGGTGGGGATGGAGATGTGGATGGAGGTGTGGATGAAGGTGGGGATGGAGGTGTGGATGGAGGTGTGGATGGAGATGGGGATGGAGATGTGGATGGAGGTGTGGATGGAGATGTGGATGGAGGTGTGGATGAAGGTGGGGATGGAGGTGTGGATGGAGGTGGGGATGGAGATGGGGATGGAGGTGTGGATGAAGGTGGGGATGGAGGTGTGGATGGAGGTGGGGATGGAGATGGGGATGGAGATGGGGATGGAGGTGTGGATGAAGGTGGGGATGGAGGTGTGGATGGAGGTGGGGATGGAGATGGGGATGGAGATGGGGATGGAGGTGTGGATGAAGGTGGGGATGGAGATGTGGATGGAGGTGGGGATGGAAGTGGGGATGGAGGTGGGGATGGAGGTGTGGATGGAGATGTGGATGGAGGTGTGGATGGAGGTGGGGATGGAGGTGTGGATGGAGGTGTGGATGGAGGTGGGCATGGAGGTGTGGATGGAGGTGTGGATGAAGGTGGGCATGGAGGTGTGGATGGAGGTGGGGATGGAGGTGTGGATGAAGGTGGGGATGGAGGTGTGGATGGAGATGTGGATGGAGGTGGGGATGGAGGTGGGCATGGAGGTGTGGATGGAGGTGGGGATGGAGGTGTGGATGGAGGTGTGGATGGAGGTGGGGATGGAGGTGTGGATGAAGGTGGGGATGGAGGTGTGGATGGAGATGGGGATGGAGATGTGGATGGAGGTGTGGATGGAGGTGTGGATGAAGGTGTGGATGGAGGTGTGGATGAGGTGGGCATGGAGGTGGGCATGGAGGTGTGGATGGAGGTGGGGATGTGGATGGAGGTGGGGATGGAGGTGTGGATGAAGGTGGGGATGGAGGTGTGGATGGAGATGTGGATGGAGGTGTGGATGGAGGTGGGCATGGAGATGTGGATGGAGGTGTGGATGGAGATGGGGATGGAGATGTGGATGGAGGTGTTGGTGGAGGTGGGGATGGAGATGTGGATGGAGATGTGGATGGAGGTGTGGATGGAGGTGGGCATGGAGATGTGGATGGAGGTGTGGATGGAGATGTTGGTGGAGGTGGGGATGGAGGTGGGGATGGAGGTGTGGATGAAGGTGGGGATGGAGGTGTGGATGGAGATGTGGATGGAGATGTGGATGGAGGTGTGGATGGAGGTGGGCATGGAGATGTGGATGGAGGTGTGGATGGAGATGGGGATGGAGATGTGGATGGAGGTGTTGGTGGAGGTGGGGATGGAGGTGGGCATGGAGATGTGGATGGAGATGTGGATGGAGGTGGGGATGGAGGTGTGGATGGAGGTGGGCATGGAGATGGGGATGGAGATGTGGATGGAGGTGTGGATGGAGGTGGGCATGGAGATGTGGATGGAGGTGTGGATGGAGGTGGGCATGGAGATGTGGATGGAGGTGTGGATGGAGATGTGGATGGAGATGGGGATGGAGATGTGGATGGAGGTGGGCATGGAGGTGGGCATGGGGATGGAGATGTGGATGGAGGTGGGCATGGAGGTGGGGATGGAGATGTGGATGGAGGTGGGCATGGAGGTGGGGATGGAGATGTGGATGGAGGTGGGCATGGAGGTGGGGATGG
Organism: Telmatherina bonti; assembly: GCF_933228915.1. NCBI lineage: Eukaryota > Metazoa > Chordata > Actinopteri > Atheriniformes > Telmatherinidae > Telmatherina > Telmatherina bonti. The sequence continues at coordinate 4,131,762 of NC_136619.1, read as the reverse complement.
AGATGTGGATGGAGGTGGGCATGGAGGTGGGGATGGAGATGTGGATGGAGGTGGGCATGGAGGTGGGCATGGGGATGGAGATGTGGATGGAGGTGGGCATGGAGATGGGGATGGAGATGTGGATGGAGGTGGGCATGGAGGTGGGCATGGGGATGGAGATGTGGATGGAGGTGGGCATGGAGGTGGGGATGGAGATGTGGATGGAGGTGGGCATGGAGGTGGGCATGGGGATGGAGATGTGGATGGAGGTGGGCATGGAGGTGGGCATGGGGATGGAGATGTGGATGGAGGTGGGCATGGAGATGGGGATGGAGATGTGGATGGAGGTGGGCATGGAGATGGGGATGGAGATGTGGATGGAGGTGGGCATGGAGGTGGGCATGGAGATGTGGATGGAGGTGTGGATGGAGGTGGGCATGGAGATGGGGATGGAGATGTGGATGGAGGTGGGCATGGAGGTGGGCATGGGGATGGAGATGTGGATGGAGGTGTGGATGGAGGTGGGCATGGAGATGTGGATGGAGGTGTGGATGGAGGTGGGGATGGAGATGTGGATGGAGGTGTGGATGGAGGTGGGCATGGAGATGGGGATGGAGGTGTGGATGGAGGTGTGGATGGAGATGGGGATGGAGATGTGGATGGAGGTGTGGATGGAGGTGGGCATGGAGATGGGGATGGAGGTGTGGATGGAGGTGTGGATGGAGATGGGGATGGAGATGTGGATGGAGGTGTGGATGGAGGTGGGCATGGAGATGGGGATGGAGGTGTGGATGGAGGTGGGGATGGAGATGTGGATGGAGGTTTAATAAGCATCATTAGAAACAGGTAACTGACTTTATGTAGAATCATTATATAAAAAGTCCCTCAGCCGTCCATGTCTGCTACTCTGGTCTAAACTACCTGAATAAACCTGTTGAACCTTCCTTGCTGGAAGCCTTTCTTCCTTGCAGCCACTCCTCCTTGTGACAGTAAACCTGTAACAATGTAATGCTGTAAATTTGTCATTCAGTAATGCTGGAATTTTAATGTGCATCTGAACCGGCTTGTTTATGAGGTGACCTGTACAGGTAAGCCTGGAGACCGTCCGGCCAGCGCTGCTGCGGGGGAAGCTGGGTGGATGGACGGTTAGCTGCATGGAACCATCGACTACCTCACCAACCGGCCACAGCAAGTTCATCTGCAGCACTGTGTGTCTGAGGTGGTCTGCAGCACTGGGGCCCCTCAGGGAAGGGTGCTCTCACCGTTCCTCTTCACCCTCCACACCTCGACTTCACCTACAACACCAACAGCTGTCACCTCCAGAAGTTCTCTGGTGAACATTGTCACCATTGTGGGCTGTGTGTCTGTGGGGAACGAGCAGGAGTATTGGCCAGTCAACATGGACTTTGTGGACTGGTGTGAGTACAACCACTTGTGCTTGAACACCAGTAAGACTAAGGAGATGGTGATTGACTTCTGGAGAAGGACACCACACCTATGAACATCCAGGGGAGGACATGGAACTGGTGGACAGGTTTAAGTATCTGGGTGTTCACCTCAACAACAAACAGGACTGGTCCCACCACACAGAGGCTGTGTACAAGCAGGTCCAGAGTCGTCTCTACCTTCTGAGGAGACTAAGGTCCTTTGGCGTATGCAGGCCGGTGGTAAGGACATTCTGTGACCCTGTGGTACCTCTGCTGACCTCTACGCTGCTGTCTGCTGGGGGGGTAAGCGGCACTGACCAGGATAAGAGGAGACTGAAGAAGCTGGTCAGAAAGGCCAGCTCTGTCCTGGGATGCCCACTGGACTCTGGGGAGGAGGTGTGTGAGAGGAGGATGTTGGCCAGATTCTTTCCATGATGGACACCACCTCGCAGCCACTGCAGCCGACCATGGAGGGGCTGAGCAGCTCCTGCAGCGGCAGACTGAGACGTCTTCAGTGTAGGACGGAGCGCTACCGCAGGTCCTTCCTTCCCACCGCTGTCAGATTGTACCACCTATCTGTACAGTCATGATACCTTTCCCATTAGACACCTAAAGGATGAATACTTATATTGCTGTTTAAGAGTTTTAGTTAGACCTTTATTTATACTTACATTGGATTAGCTGTGATGCATGTTTCTCTTCCTGCCAGTCGGTGCACCTTATCCCGTATCATGACCTGCTGTAACAAGTGAATTCCTCCACTCTGAGATCAAATAAAGTCTAAGTCTTCCGCAGAAGACACAGTCATGGCTGGAAAGGTTCTGCTTCTGTATTTCATCGTCCTGATTTGGCAGCTCTTGTTCAGGACTGGTTTCATATTTTATCTTACAATTTACATTTTCCAAATTAAATGTTCTTTCTAAAGCACTTTTCATGCACAAAGTGTTTTACATTATGAACACAATTTATACTTCACACAACAGTGTATGTAATAGCAATTTGAAAACACACTTCATTTCTTTAATACAAAATCACACACACCCATATCCCATTTTCTATATAATCCCTTATAACAGTCTTTTAACTGAATGTAGTGTATAAAAGCATCAATAGAACAATTTGTTTTGTTCCTCTGTGTTAGCGTTTACTCTTTGTTTTTCGAAAGATCATGTTCTTGTTTTCTTTAGCTTCCTGTTTCGTGAGTTTGGATGCTTGTGTTAACGGTTCTGTTTACTTCCTGCTCTTCTTTTACATCAACATTTCAGGTACAGACTAAAACACCTTCTGATGTGAAGTGATGTACCTTTACAAGAATAAAATCTCACTTCAAAGACTCACTTCCTGTGTATGAAAGTACCCCAGATCCTGGACTGTGGCATACCCAGAGATGAATTGACGCCTAAATAATCCTATAATGTTGCATGGCTACAGGTAACGAGCCTGTGTAGTTCCTCTAATCTTTGTCACAGTGGTTTGTTGTGCTGTTGGCTTCATATTCTAGGTTGAACATGTACAGATGGATTAAAGATGTTCTCATGCACAAAATCATACACCCTCAGCAAAGCTCCAGGTATTTGGCTAATCAGAACTTCTTTGTCCAATGCAGAGTTGCTCAACTTTAGGATTAAACTAAATTATGACTTCCATAAGATGTCCAAAACAGGGTTGTTATGTGTTGTAAGAGCTGCCCTCCTCTCTACAGTCAGTGTGCTTAGATCTACCTGGTGCTACCTGTTCCAGAGGACCCATCCATCCATCCATCCATCCATCCATCTTCTGCCACTTATCCGGGGTCGGGTGGCAAGGCAGGTGCTGATTCCCATCCCAGCCACTTCACACTCGGCCGCAAATCGCTCAAGTGAGAGCTGGAGATCACGACCAGATGAGGCCAGCAGGACCACTTCATAGTGATGCCTCCCAATCACTCCCCTCCAGGTCTCACTCTCATTGCCCACGTGAGCATTGAAGTCCCCCAGCAGAACAATGGAGTCCCCAGAAGGAGCACCCTCCAGCACTCCCTCCAAGGACTCCAGAAAGGGTGGGTACTCTGAACTGCTGTTCGGTGCATAAGCACAGACAACAGTCAGGACCCGTCCCCCCACCCGGAGGCGGAGGGAAACTACCCTTTCATCCACCGGGGTAAACCCCAACGTGCAGGCACCAAGCTGGGGGCTGATGAGAATGCCCACACCTGCTCGGCGCCTCTCACCATGAGCAACTCCAGAGTGGAAGAAGGTCAAGCCCCTCTAGAGGGTTCTGGTTCCAGAGCCCAAGCCATGCGTCGAGGTGAGTCCAACTATATCTAGCCGGAACCCAAAACCCTGCGCACAAGATCAGGCTCCTTCCCCACCAGAGAGGTGACGTTCCACGTCCCTAGAGCCAGCTTCTGCAGCCGGGGATCGGACCGCCGGGGTCCCTGCCCCTTGCTGCCGCCCAGCTCACATTGCACCCGACCCCTACGGCTCCTCCCACAGATGGTGAGCCCGCGGGAGGTGGGGCCCATGTAACCCTTTCTGGTTGAGTCCGACCGGGCCCCATGGGCGAAGGCCCGGCCACCAGACGCTCGATGTCATGATTGGCTGCTTCAGCTCAGCAGTAGTTTGAAGTGACTAGGTTACATGGTTACAAGCTTCATTACCTCTGGAAAATGTACCACTGGATCGCCAGTGGTAATGAAGAGGTTAAAAAAATTATTTACAACTCTGATTATAAATTATTTTGATTAAAAAAATAATGAATTGAAGTATTATTGTACCACATGGCTCAGAAGGCACTAAAGAATCTTTCTTTCATGAGTAATTATTACATTTCTGCGACTGTTAAGCAATCCTAGACAGTAAGTCCCTGAGAAACAAGCAAAGCTACATGTTATTGTCTGTTTAGGCCCGCTGTTATCTTGCTTGGTGGATGCCTCTCCTGGGGGACATAGTAAGAATGCCCTGTAAGGAGAACTGTAAGGATGTCTGCTTTTGAGCATGGGTAAGAATGAATATGGGAGGCATGGAAGTGTGCATGACGCAGGAGGTGGGGGTATGCATAGATGAGTACATGGGGGGGTGTGCATGAATTTGTTGTGGTTGTGTGGGGCTCACTGCCCTGTGGCCTCCTCGGACTGCTCCTTCAGAAGCAGGGGCTGGAAGGGGGAGATGGAAGGGGAGGGCTGGGGGAGAGTAAAGCCTGTTCCATCCTCCACGAGAAGCAAGAACTGAGTTCTTTCACTTGAGGCTGCAAGAACAAGAAAAAACTTCTTTTTCGTCAGGTCCATCCATCCTCCAGGAGAAGCAGGTCTGCAGCGGGGAGGGGTCACTGCGGGGGGCGATGTCTGCTTTATGTGCAGTGAAGCCGGTTGTTACCTCCACCAGGTGATGTTTTTCCCGCCGTCTTTGTGTTCAAGATAACTTAAAAGATTACGGACAGATTTTCATAAACATGTCAAGAGTTGTTGGAAATGTGAAAATGAAGAAGTGATTAAATTCTGGTGGTGATCAGGATCCCCGTTTGGATCCAGGAATGTTTTAAAAGGATTCTTTAACATTGTGCTTGGTGGAGGTTTCCGCTCTCCGAGTTTCTAGTTTCATATTTAACGAGCAGCTTCGTCCACGGCGGGGCGGGTTGTCGACGCGGCGGGGCGGCGCACGGATAGCTCAGGGTGGGTATGGTAGGGGTATGCTTAGGGAGGTATGAGGGGTTGGGGGGTGGCAGGGGGAGAAATGGGGTTGGGCCTTCTGGGGGCATTGCGGTCTCTGGTGTGACTGGCTGGGGCAATGGGGCGGGCAGCTGTCTGGGTTGGCCCTGCTCTCCCTGGTGCTGGGACGGGCCTTCCCTGGGGTGCTGGGTGGTTCTTGGGCCCATGGAATCCTGGGCTCTGACTCATGCATGGGGGGGTCAGTGGCTGGTGGCGGGGGAGGGTGCCCTGGCGGTGGATTTTCTCTGCCTCTTCCTGCCTGGGTGGGCATGCAGTCGCCCTTGCGGTGGGTGGGCTCGGCTCTGTTCCCTGCGGTGGCTTCTGGTTTCCTGTGGCCTGGGGCCCTCCTGACCTGTCTCTGACTTTAGGAAGGGGTGGGGTTGCATTTGCATCATCACATAACATAGTTCATCCCGAATATATCGTAAACACACACCAGTGCACATGCGAGCACAGACACACCCATACAACCACACCTCTAACATACATACCTAATTACACAACTACTTCCCTCCACACATACATACACGGTAACACACACCCACATCCCTGTACATATACCGGCTGCTGCTCTGTTAGTAGTTACTTATGGATTTTACTCAGGATGTCTATTGTACTTTCTTTGAAACTAGATCCTTGATTCTCTAAAAATGTAAAAAATGTTTTTCTGTAGAGAAGTCCTGACAGTTGCTGTGGCTTGTTTTCTACTTTTTGTTCAGTTTGGGGTCTTTTTTCCTCCTTTTCTTTCTCTTCATCATTTGTCTCTTTTCTTCTATCTTTTTCCGTCATCCTTTCCCCCTATTATCTCTTTTTCTCCGGTCTGGTCCAGCAGTTTATTCATTCATTCATCATCCTAACTGCTTAATCTGGTCGCAGAGAAGCTGGAGCCTATCCCGGCAAGAAAGAAAGAAAAATGAAGAAAATAAGACATAAAAATATCTAAAAACTACCAGCAGCTTCATGAACATGTGACTTCAGCATTCCAGCCTGTCTACAGGAGTTTATGGGGTGTCGCCTCTCTCATTGCAGCTTGTTGGATGTTAACCAGATGAGGGCGGAACTGTTTTTCTCGTTCCACAGACCTACCCGGAAGATGAGACGCGGAGGACGTGCGCTGCAACGTTGCGTTGAGCAGTTTAGCATCTGGAGATAAATCTGATGTAAAGTGGGAAAAGCAGAATGAACGACATTATGTGGAGTTAAAGACAGAAAATGTCTGAAGCTGCTTTTGAGGAAGTTTCTGTTTTATCCTCCATTTACTGCAGAGAAGGAGAGTTCCGGTTGGTCCGGCAGTCCTGTGGGTTCTCACGCCTTGTTTTACCAACTTTACGTCTGTTTACGTCTAAATATGACTCAAATAAGGGTTAAAATGCACCATTCAGACTAAATATGACTAAAATAAGGGTTAAAGTCATTAATAGAAAACATAACAGCCGGCATCGGTGGCGGACTCTTGGAAAAAACATGTTATTAACATTCATAACGTTTATAAACATAAATCAAGACATAAATAACTGATGATAATCAGAGTTCACCAACCGACAGATGAGATACATCATATTTCTGTAGGAATTATGATGAATTTAGAGCACAGCCAGGTTGTTTCTGTAGTTTTTTCTGCAGTTTGAGGCTTTGTCTGGGTTTGACCTTATTTACTTTGCATTCACGGATGCCAGATCTTTAAAAAAGTTTGCATGAAGTAAAGTTACCACTGGTTATAGAAATAAATCTGCTGGATGTTTGCCAGGGACATCTGGTCTGTGCACGCCAGGGAAAAGTGAAACCCACCGTTTCTGGAGCCGACGTCAGGCCACTGATGCCTCTGTCTGCCTTGTAGCTCAGGATGGACTTTTGGTCCAGATCAGCTGCAGTGATGGAGGCGACAGAGGGCTGAATGTAGACTTGGTCTTCCATCTGCAGCCCAGCTATCCTTCCTGCCCTCCGGACATCTCCGTCTCTTCCACACATCTCTCCAGGACTCAGTGCGACAGCATCAGACAGAAGCTGCTGGAGCGAGCGGCGGGTCTGAGCCCGGAGCCCATGGTCCACCAGCTGGTCCAGTACTGCCAGGTAAGAACGACACCGACTGACCGATGAGCTCCATGTACACGTCATGAGACAGCGGTTCTCTGGATCTGTTCCCAGCAGCAGTGTATGGAGCTGACGGGAGATGAAGCGGTGGTGAAAGGCAGCGAAACGGAGGAGGACTGGACCGCGGTGCTCTTACTGGACCACATCCGATCCCTACATCGATATGTTGGGCTGGTGGAGCGCTGGAGCCAGCAGCTCCAGCTGACTGGGAGGTTGCTCTTAGGACCAACTATTCTCATCATCCTGCAGGGAGCTAAACGTGGCGTTAAGGTACATCCCTCCATGTTCCACACGCCGTGCTTCCTGCTTTCCTCAGCCAGACGGCGGAGAGGAAGCAGTGAAATAATCTTGTCTGCGTCTTGGCTGTCCAGACAGCAGCAGGCTGTTCTCTGACCCGGAACGCATAGTTTTCCCCTGAGCTGCTGCAACGGCGTGCATTTCTTCTACAAGCTGAGATCCAACAGAAGCCGCTTGGCTTCATTTACTTTGTTTGGCTCAGCTAGGAGTTGGACAGACAAGTGGAAATCTCCTTGCATGTATGTGGCAGCTGATGAAAGGGAAACGCAGTCCTGACCCCTCCATGCACACCTGGAGGCTGGTTTCTGCTGCACTCATGGCGGAGTTGCCGCGCTGCCACCGGCTGCTGAACGTGTGTAACGTGATATTCAGACTTAGATTCACCTCAGGGATACAAAGGAAAGTAAAATGATGCAGCTGTGTTTTTATGGACTGGATAAGTAAATAAAAAGTCACATATGATGACTTTAAAACAGCTTCATGTCTGCAGAAGTAAAACACTGCACGTGGAAAGTAACGTGGGACTATTTTATGTCAAAGGATCATGCAGGAAAGGGTTAAAAGCTGAGACTAGTTTATTCAGAAGCGACATCACCTTGTGTCATCGTGTCCGCTGACTGTTAAAATCTTCCTCCAGGAGTTTTGTCGCCGGTTAAAGACGACCAAGGTGGACGTGGACTCTGCAGGCAAGAAATGCAAGGAAAGGATGATGTCGGTTCTTCTGGAGGTCCCGTCTCCTTCCTCCCCCCAGGATAGGTACGCACCTGGGAGTGCACATGCAGCATGGACTGATTTAACATCCTGGGTGGGATCATGCCGAGTTCTCACCAGTTTTCATGGTTTTCTGCTGTTTTTAGGGTCCAGGGTTTTGAGGTGAAGAACTACGTCTCGTCAGCAGAGCTGGCTGCCGCCTTCCAGGAGCTGCGACTGACCGGCCTTTATGAGCAGATCCTGCCCACCTTAAAGTGACCGAACCTGGAAAAACGGACTGCTCATGTCTGCAAAATGGCAAACGCTTCCTACTTTCCAGCTGCAGCCTCCAGACATGCTCCTCCTCACTCCCTCTGGATCAGAGTATGTCCTGCAAACTGCTGTTAAAGTCTACAGATCTGCCTTAAAATGTCTTTATCCAAAGGATTTCATTCATCATCCCAGCTGCTCAGTCCGCTGAAGGGTGGCGGGGAGCTGGAGCCTATCCCTGCAGCCGCCGGGCGAAACGGGGGGTACACCCTGGCCAGCCCGCCAGCCTGCCAGTCCATCACAGGGACACACACAGACACACAACCACACACACTCACAATGCAGAGGCAGCGACCTTCTTGCCTTGAGGCCCCCGTACGAACCACTCTTCCACCGTGCCGAGGGTTGCAAGTTTCCAAATGCAAACGTGATGACAGGTTTTTTCTCACAGAGCCGTAAGTTTGTCATCAAACTGGAATTTCAGAATGAAATCATGGAGATGATTTGGTATTTGTGATGAGAGCTGAAGAAGACGGAGCAGCATGAGCCAAACGTGGAGAAATTATTATTCAGGTTATTCATTAATTATTCTTTTACAGGCAGAGTTTGTAAGTTTTCACCGTGATTCTTTCCAACATGAGGTGTGTGTGGGGGTGTAGAGGGTGGGGAGGGCACGTATAGGGGGCAGTGATAGAGTGGAGGTGGAGGGGTGGGTTGGTGTGTGTAAGTAGGGATGGGTGAGTGGTGGTGGGGTGTGTGTAAAGCGGGGAGTGTGTGAATGGAGACTGAGTAGGAGGTGCATGATGAGGGTGTGTTGAGGAGAAGTGTGTGTGTGTGCGTGTGGGGGGGGGGTTATGGGGTGTGTATATGTGTATAGGGGAGTGTGTGTGTGTGTGTGTGTGTGTGGGGGGGGTCTTGGTGCCTGGGGAGCACAGCGGGTGTGCTGGGGCGTGGCCTGGCTGCCGCTCGGTGGCGGTCTGGGCGTCCTGGCCCCCCATCGGTGGGGGCTGGGCCCCCTGCCTGTGGGGGTGGGGGTTGCCTCGGGGATTCTAACTCCTGCACAAGAGCCAGATCTGGGGATCAGCTCTACGTAGAAGATGGGGAAGAATTGAGGGGAGTGGGGAGGGGGAGGGAGGAAAATTCTGTAAATCTAGATCGCGGTAGAGAACACGTGTTCTGAAATGCTTTTTTATTAATTATATTTATTTCTAAACATACAATATACTATCATTACTTTCAACACATAAGTGGGTTTATTGTGCATTTTAGAATGTTTTGCATCGTTTTAAACTTCTGTTTGGAGACACATAAGTAACTCGCCATCAAAGAGCTGCCAGCTAATAAAACAGAACAGAACACACCTTTACATCACAATGAGGCACCAAAGCACATTTGGTGTCAGGTGTTTGTTATTTAGCAGGTCAGTTTATCACTAAGTTGTTTTGACATCACAATCTTTGCCTACAATGTATTACCATTACAAATGACAATATATTAAATGTATTTCAATAAAAGGTTCTTGCATCACAATGAGCCAAAGCCATTTGATCTTTGGTGGGTTTTTTTACCACCCAGATGACCGAGTCTCACACAGGTCCAAGTGTTATTTAACAAGTCAAGTCCTTTTGACACCACACAACTTTATGACCACAACAAATATACACTGTACTTATAAACTCCACGTATGTGCCTGTAGCATGTATAACTTCATTTTTTACCGATTAATTTAGAACACCTTGACAGGAGTATAACACAGCATATTCTATATTAGATGGCTGATAGTGACTGGAAAGAAAAAGTTCAACAAAAGTTGAGAAAATATGGATTTTTAAAAGCTCTTTTATGCAAAACATTCAATATACACAAACTGAAAACTTAAACAACGAAAAACACATTTTAAAATTTTGTACAATATTTACAATAAAACTGGCTGGTTAGCTGTAAAGACTGGAATCTAGCAGCAAAACCACACTGAGCTGCTAAAAAACAAAGGTAACACCTAAACAACACAATGTCAACCACACTTCTGTGAAATGGAACTGTCCACTTAGGAAGCAACAATCAGTTCCACTTGCTGTTGTGCAAATGGAATAGACAGCATATACATATATATATATATATATATATATATATATATATATATATATATATATATATATATATATATATATATATATATATATATATATATATATACCCGACCCCAGATAAGCGGTAGAAGATGGATGGATGTGTAATATATATGTATAAATTACACATCTCTCCAGGACCCCTGAATAGACCTTACCAGGGAGGCTGAGGAGTGTGATTCCCCTGTTATTGGAACACACTCTCCGGTCCCCCTTCTTAAAAACGGGGACCACCACCCCAGTCTGCCAATCCAGCGGTACTGTCCCCGATGTCCACGTGATGCTGCAGAGGCGTGTCAGCCAGGACAGCCCCACAGCATCCAGAGCCTTAAGGAACTCCAGGCGGATCTCATCCACCCCCGCGGCCTTGCCGCCAAGGAGCTTTTTGACCACCTCAGCGACTTCAGCCCCAGAGATAGGAGAGTCCACCCCTTTGTCCCCCAGCTCTGCTTCCTCATCGGAAGACGTGTTGGTAGGATTGAAGAGGTCTTTGAAGTATTCCCTCCACCAACCCACTACGTCCCACAGGCCAAGAAGGCCCGATAGGACTCCTTCTTCAGCTTGACGGCATCCCTCACTGCTGGTGTCCACCAACGAGTCCTGGGATTACCGCCACGACAGGCACCACAACCTTACGGCCACAGCTCCGGCCGGGCCGCCTCAACAATAGAGGCACGGAACACAGCCCATTCGGACTCAATGTCCCCCGCCTCACCCGGGACATGGTTGAAGCTCTGCTGAAGGTGGGAGTTGAAGCTCGCTCAGACGGGGGACTCAGCCAGGCGTTCCCAGCAGACCCTCACAACACGTTTGGGCCTGCCTGTTGTGGATCCTGTTCCTTGGTGGGCGTGTCAAGCATCTTGGCAATCAGAGCGACACCTGCACGTTTGACAATCAGAGACCAGCTCGGTTTGCCATTCATCGCCAGATTGTTGATTACCCAGCGGTAACAGCTGTTTGTGTCTTATCTTTGTCAGAAGATCCTGGTCTGCCTGCTTGCCTGCCTGTTTGCCCACCCGTGCGCCTGCCTTCCTTATTGCCTGCCTGCCCGCTTCCCTGTTTGTTGGTTCGCCCACCCGCTTACCTGCAAATTCACCTGTCAGTTTGTTCACTACTCTCGTCTCGGGAATCATCTGGATCTGGAGAAGCCTCTCTAACAAGGAGCTTAACGGCAAAAATTACGGCAGGTGTGTGATCCTTGAATTGACCAATAAATGTCCTGGTTCAATTAGAGCTGGTGTTTAAACAGTTGTCCTCATCATGCTGTTCACATTTTGACATCATGAGACCAAGACGACACCTAACAATGGAACAACAGTCCCTTGCCATTGCGATGCTTCAAACAGGACGTTCTCAGACAGAAGTGGCCACTGAGCTTGGAGTGTCACAGAGTGTCATCAGCAGGTTGCAACAGAGATATCGAGAGACTGGAAGAGTCACAGAAAGGCCTAGAAGTGGACGTCCTTTGGCCACATCCCGTGCTGATGACCGCTACATTGTGAACACTGCCCTGAGAAACCGGATGATGAATGCCACTCAACTCCAGGCACGTTTAAGAGAGGTGAGAGGCACCCAAGTGTCACGTCAGACCATTCCAAACCGTTTCCATCAGCGTGGTCTGCGTGCTAGACGACCTGCACGGGTACCTGACCACACCACCAGGCACAGGCATCATCGTCTTGCATGGGCCAGGGAGCATTTACGCTGGACGAGGAACCAGTGGGCCTCAGTGCTGTTCTCTGATGAAAGTCGATTCACACTGAGCAGAAATGATGGCCGGCAACGATGTTGGAGACGTCAGGGAGAGCGCTATGCATCAGCCACTGTTGTCACCAGGCCAGCTTTTGGTGGTGGCGGTGTTACAGTGTGGGCAGGGGTGTCCACTTGGTACAGAACTGCCCTACACTTTGTGAATGGTACAGTGACAAGCCCATACTACCTGAATAACATCATTAATCCAGTGGTTGTGCCCCTACATGAACAGCACAGGCCTAATTTCATCTTCATGGACGACAATGCTCCTGCTCATCGAGGCCGCATCATCAGGGAACGGCTGTTGGAGACTGGTGTACCTCAAATGTAATGGCCTGCACTCTCTCCAGACCTGAATCCCATTGAAAACCTGTGGGATCAGCTGAGCCGTCGTGTAGAGGCTCGAAACCCTGCACCCCAGAACCTCAATGACCTGAGGGCTGCCCTTCAAGAAGAGTGGGATGCCATGCCTCAGCAGGCAATAAGTTGCCTTGTGAACAGCATGAGATATTGAGACGTTCAAATTTTTTGTTGTGGTGTAACTACCATTGTTGTTACCTTTTGTGTTGAATGAATTTTTTGAGATGAGGAAATCAGTAGTTCATCCTTCTACTTAAATGTCTTACTTTTATGATATTATATCACTGTAGCATGAACATATTGCATTTTCCATAAATTTCACCTGAAAGCCAAATATCCCTAACTTTTTGTGAGTAGTGTGTATATATATATGTATATATGAGTAGTGTGTGTGTATATATATATATATATATATATATATATATATATATATATATATATATATATATATATATATATATATATATATATATGTATATGTGTATATATATATATATATATATATATATATATATATATATATATATATATATATATATATATATATATATATATATATATATATATGTATATATAGTGTGTGTATATATATATATATATATATATATATATATATATATGTATATATAGTGTATATATATATATATATATATATATATATATATATATATATATATATATATATATATATATATATATATATATATATGTATATATAGTGTGTATATATATATATATATATATATATATGTGTATATATAGTGTATATATATATATATATATATATATATATATATATATATATATATATATATATATATATATATGTATATATAGTGTGTATATATATATATATATATATATATATATATATATATATATATATATGTATATATAGTGTGTATATATATATATATATATATATATATATATATATATATATATATATATATATGTATGTATATATATATATGTATGTATATATATATATATATATATATATATGTATGTATATATATATATATATATATATATATATATATATATATGTATGTATATATATATATATATATATATATATATATATATATATATATATATATATATGTATGTATATATATATATATATATATATATATATATATATATATATATATATATGTATGTATATATATATATATATATATATATATATATATATATATATATATATATATATATATATATATATATATATGTATGTATATATATATATATATATATATATATATATATATATGTATGTATATATATATATATGCAAAGTGATTCAAAGACTGAACAGCTGGACTTCCCAGGGTGAACCAATGAAAATGACCACCTAGTCTTCTGTAAACAACTCCTTTGTCCTTTACCAACACATTTCCTCCCATCATGAAGACAACCTGAAGCAGCTGCAGACCAGAGACGCTCCTCTGCTCCATCATGGTGGAACAAACTCTGCAGGACGACCTTTCATCAAATGACAAACATACAAATGTTAACATCCAGATGTAACTACAAAGCTGCTTCACTGCTAACTTCACATGTTTACGCCGCTGGAAAAGGAAGACTTGAGGCTGCACAGGAGCTGGATGCAGTTCCTGCAGCATTCCTGAAGGTAGCAGCAGAAGACCGTTTGTGTGCATCTGTGGAACCTGAAGACTTCATCAGCAAATCTGCCTGCACTGAAAACTCATTTATAAGCACAGAAAAACACACTGGTCTGAAATAACAGATGTGATTAATCACCAAGGAATTTATATTTGTCTGAAACTGGAAACTCAGAAAGATTGAGAAATTATTTGGATTGTTTTACAGAAACTGCACACACACTGAGAAGTGCCAAGTTTGGAAATAATATCAAGAAATGATCAAAAACAAGCTCTTTGCTAAGTAATGGGGGACTGGTAATGTGAAAATAAGTAGGAAATATCCAAGGAAAATGTTAGAAAATAACTCTCCAGGTGAGATTCTGCTGAAAACCAAACGGATAAATCTGAATATTATTTCTGTTGATGCTGCTGGATGAGCCTCTTTCTGGTCCTCTCCAACCCAACCCATCCAGTTGGGGTTGGTTCCAGTCCGGATTGAGGTTTTCCTTTTTAGTGGCGGTACCGATGAAGGTTTTCATGACTCCATCATCATGTTATGGCTGATATAACTGAACTACAGTAAACTGGACTGAACTTGATCATGTAAAAGTGACTCGAGATGACTTTGTTGTGAACTGAGGCTGTATGAAAAAAGCTGAATTTGCCTTTTCTTCCTCTTCATAGAGATACTTATGATAACTAAAAAGACTTATATTAACTGTTCAAATATGCTTTTTTAATCTCAATTCATTTCATTTTAACTCTTCAGCTTTAAGGATAAGAAAACATAAAATATAAGTAAAAGTGAAAAAGGATATAAGGATATAACTTTACTGTGCCAGTCTTACATCCAGCTGGAAAAAAAGAGCATCTGGATGTTTGATCATGTAGTTTTCTGATGTTCAGCTGATGAGATTCTCTGATAAACCATGAG
Source organism: Telmatherina bonti (assembly GCF_933228915.1). Classification (NCBI taxonomy): domain Eukaryota; kingdom Metazoa; phylum Chordata; class Actinopteri; order Atheriniformes; family Telmatherinidae; genus Telmatherina; species Telmatherina bonti. The sequence continues at coordinate 4,116,535 of NC_136619.1, read as the reverse complement.
TAAAATCAAATCAGTTAAAACTCCATATTTCTACAACATGAGGGGGCAGTACAGGACTACAAGGAGAGAAGACTGGAACCAGTACACATATGGAATCCAGCAGAAGGGGATGCAGTGAGAGCTTCTTCTTCTGTGTTGGCAATTTGTAATGAAGATCAAATTTGGATTTTCATTTATCAGCATAAAGCTCCAGGATGCTGGAAACTATTAATAATGACAAGATTTATCTTAAGTGAATATTATATGCATTTCGCTTACTTCCTTTAGTCTCAGAGTTTTGCTTGGTTAAATAGAATAAAATGTAGATAAATGATTCATTTGTTTTATGTAGGGCAAACAAAGCTCTGATAAGTCAACATAGGAGTTTTCAGAAGAACAAATATCATCTGGTTTCCATGTGGCTGTGGTCCTACCCCCACATACTCTTCGTCTTCCCAAGCCCCCGTGGACAATCCATTCTTTCTCCTTCCACCCCCTCTGGACCTGATCCCCATCCCAGCACCGAGAAGTGGGATCCGGTGTCAGCGCCCCAGTAAGATCCGTCTCTCTCAAACATGTACTAGAGGGTGGGCAGCAGCAACAACGCTAAAAAGCTACAGTTTCACTGTTAAGGAGTATCATGCAAGCTGGCTTATTGGAAATCCAAGCTTACAGTATGAAATCAGCTGATGCACTTTTGTGGGACACATTTTTCACATTTAAAGTAAAGAAGATGAGACTCGTCAAATGTAAATAAAACCACAATTACACGATTCCCAAATCTCATGTTATTTTTTATTCTCACTAGTAAACACCATGTCAACATATCAGCATATATAAAACATGTCTACAGGGTGATGTTTAGCAGTTGTTAGCAGCTGTGAGCATGTTTAAAATGTAGTTTCAGGGTGATGTTTAGCCTTGTTAGCAGTTGTTAGCATGTTTAAAATGTAGTGTCACGGTGATCTTTAGCTTTGTTAGCAGCTGTTAGCATGTTTAAAATGTAGTTCCAGGGTGAAGTTTAGCCTTGTTAGCAGCTGTTAGCATGTTTAAAATGTAGTTCCAGGGTGAAGTTTAGCTGTGTTAGCAGCTGTTAGCATGTTTAAAATGTAGTTTCATGGTGATGTTTAGCCTTGTTAGCAGTTGTGAGCATGTTTAAAATGCAGTTTCAGGGTTATTTTTTAGCTTTGTTAGCAGCTGTTAGCATGATTAAAATGTAGTTTCAAGGTGATGTTTGGCTTTGTTAGCAGTTGTTAGCATTATTAAAATCTAGTTCCAGGGTAAGGTTGCCACTTTTTAGAAATTAAAATAAGGGACACCACCACAGCCCCAATCCAGGTGGGATACCCACAGTTCTAGTGTCTTAAAGCTGAGGTAGGTAATCTTGCTAAAACACTTTTTTTTTTTCTCTGGGTGAAGCAGCTCCTTGTCCTGATAGTAGTCTATACATTCTGTAATCCTGAACAATAAGAAATATAATTAGACCCCTCAGTTTACTGTAAATCTGTAAAAACTCTGACCACTCCAAACGTTCGAAACCAAATGGAGTTGTTCATTTCTTATACTTCATAAACTTCTTCTGCCGGCTCCCCTGCTCCCCCTCCAGCAGCAGATACCTGATAGCCACACCCTGCATATAAATAACGTGTTAGGATGAAAATACAAAGTAGTGAAGAAGAAACTCGAAAGGCAAACATGGCTGAGAAAACGCAGGAAGGATTTCCCGACTCGGCTCGGTTTATTTACCTCCTCCTGCTAAACAGCCGAGAAAGAGAAAATCTTTGGTGGAAAAAGGTGCAAATAAAAAAGGCCTTGGATCGCAAGGAGCAGAACCAGAGGGGGAGGAGCCAATGCAGGAGGAGGAGCAAGGTAGGAGGAGGAGCCAAGACAGAGGGAGGAACATAGACATGGTGCCACTTTCACATCTTGCTAGCTCATCAACATTACCTACCCCAGCTTTAAGTCAATTAGTGATTAAGTAATAATTTGATTGAAATGGGATTGAAATGCTTCATTAGCAATGAATATCTTCTTTTGTTTAGCAACATTGTTGGATATTTAGCTAATTAAGCTACATGGATACTTCATATCAGGTATTTCCAAATCCAGGTCCTCAAGGACCGGTGTCCTGCAGGTTTTCCAAGTGTCATTGCTGTACCACACCTGATTCAAATCAGTGTTTATTTAGCAGACACGTGAAGAGCTTGTCTGAGTTGGAAACATGTGAGTTCCAGTAGGGACACTTGGAAAAGAGACCGGTCCTCGAGGACCAGGGTTAGGGATCCCAAGTGCACAAAACTTAGCTTTAGTGTAATTAATTAATCTTAAAAAAGGTTACTGTGTATAGAAGGCACAACATTGAAATTGACAAAAAATAACACCCGTGTCATTTCACCTGCATGCCGTAAAAGGAGCAGGATGACAAATTCATTACATTTATACTGTAGTCACTAATAGTTAAGCATGTTAAATTACTGTCAAATCATTCCGTTTCGGGTGTTACCATATCAACGTGTTAATCAGCTGGTTCAGCTGATTTTTGACAAGCTTAATGAGAGAATCTCACTGTAGCTTGATAATGGTTGTTTAGTATAAAACTGCGTCGAAGCCAAAATAAAATAGTTACTATGTTTCAACATAGTAAACATTTGTTATAAAATCTTGACCATGTGGGACCATTGTGATGATGATGTCGTGGCGCAGACCCCACGTTGTGCTGTGAAATGTGACTCCTCATTGATTAATACTTACATATTGGACTGTATTTGTTTGCCTCCTGTCCCATGACTTGAAGGGAAGTAGCCTAATGTCACCATAACAGTTTACTGTTTTGGAAACATAAAATAATTTATTGAGTGATCACTTAACACGGATTCCTTAAAAAGTTGTCATAAAAAACACATTAAGCTCTAAACATTTTAGATTAGGAAATGCATATGTTTTAAAAACAAACATTTTCCATAGCTATATTTATTTCTGCATGTATTTTTTTAACTTTCACCCATCAAAAATATGTTTTAAATGGGCATATATGTTATTTACATAGGCTATTATAACTATAATTATGTGCCTACAGCATATAAATAAATGATCCTGCTCTCCTGATGCATGCTGTTAGATGTTGGACAGTCCATGTGTGACAGAACAGTCATTGACACGTTGTAGCTACAATTTGCCTTGTAAACATCTTGACTGATGTTGCAGCCGTGTCTCTTCCCTCTCACGTCTGTTTAGCAGCGCTTTTAAGTTTGAGACTTCAGTAAAGTTACAAAGATATTTGAAGATTCTGCTTTTCCGAATGAATAACTCATCAGCGGAACATTACTTCTACAACACCGACACAACATAATCAGAGCAAGTTCGACTGCAAGCTACAATCACATCGTCTTCAAAAAGAGCTGTCCTCCGACCTACGAGGCTTGCACTGGACTCTTTGCAGCGCCTGCTGCTGCTCGACAGTTCAGGGACCGTTTTGCAAATTGCAAAACCAAAAAAAAAAAAAGTTGAAAAGGAAATATTCAATAACTACAATATGACATGCAGAAGAGCCACTGAACTCACAGGGTAAATAAACCATCTCATCTGGATCATACTACAACTCTTACATTGACAAAATATGCTTACATGTATTTTTGGCAGTTTTTGGAATTTTGTATTAATTTAAGTAAGTATAAAATTACTAATAACTACAATATGACAACTTGTTGTGCCACCCAACTCCATTTATCCATCCATCCATCTTCTGCCTCTTATCCGGAGTCGGGTCGCGGGGCAGCAGTCTAAGCAGGGAAGCCCAGACTTTCCTCTCCCCAGCCACATTTGCCAACTCTGCGGGGGGATCCCGAGGCGTTCCCAGGCCAGCCGAGAGATATAATCCCTCCAGCGTGTCCTGGGTCTTCCCCGGGGTCTCCTCCCAGAGGGACGTGCCTGGAACACCTCACCAGGGAGGTCCAGGAGGCATCCTGACCAGATGCCCGAGCCACCTCAACTGGTTCCTCTCGATGCGGAGGAGCAGCGGCTCTACTCTGATCTCCTCCCGGATGACCGAGCTCCTCACCCTATCTCTAAGGGAGAGCCCGACCACCCTGTGGGGGAAACTCATTTCAGCCGCCTGTATACGAGATCTCCTTCTTTCGGTCACGACCCACAGCTCATGACCATAGGTGAGGGTAGGAACGTAGATCGACTGGTAAATCGAGAGCTTCGCCTACCGGCATGTCTATCTAACTTGCAGGAATTTCCAGTCATCTTCCTACTGGCTGCTCTCTATGTCGACCAAATGTCATGACAGCTGTAATTTATTACATGCTGTGGCAAAAAATCACTAAAGCCACATATTTCCTTCCTCTCATTTCCTACAATGCCGAGTGTCAATATGACAGAAAACATCTATCCAAGCTTTACTCTGATACAGGTTGAGGAATTTGTTAATGAAATGACAGCTTTAATGCGTATGACACTAGATAACATTGCTCCTCTAAAAAGGAATCAAATCAAATCAAATCAAACTTTATTTATAAAGCACTTTTCCTACAATAAAATGCAACACAAAGTGCTTTACATGATAAAAAAAAAAAAGAAAACAACAAAGAAAATCCATCAGCCCCTCCCTTCTGACATTCAGACGCATACACACTCATACACACACCAAAACAACATCAATTTCAACAGTACTCTTAAACATGATGCATGCACCTACTCAGTTATTTATTGCTGAGCACAGATGAGCCTGGTAAGGAACACCATTGCAGGAGCCATCTGCACCAGGAGTCAACCGGACAACAGTATCAGGGGCACCTTTACAGACCAAAGCATGAAAGGTGCCCCTGCAGCCATGGCCATTATGACACCCAGTGCAGAGGGCTCCCTCTGAGGAAACACCAGAAAATATCCTAAAATTGATAAAATACATAAAAATAAAAATAAAATAAAATAAAATAGTAGTAATAATAAAAACAAGAAATATTTCAATTAAAAACAATACAATAAAGATTATAAAAGCAGATAAATATTGAAAAGATGACGTGGTCCTGTTGGCTTCATCTGGTCGTGATCTCCAGCTCTCGCTTGAGCGATTCGCGGCCGAGTGTGAAGCGGCTGGGATGAGAATCAGCACCTCCAAATCTGAGACCATGGTCCTCAGCCGGAATAGGGTGGATTGCCCTCTCCGGGTCGGGAGTGAGGTCCTGCCTCAAGTGGAGGAGTTTAAATATCTCGGGGTCTTGTTCACGAGTGAGGGAAGGATGGAGCGCGAGATCGACAGACGGATCAGTGCGGCGTCTGCAGTAATGCGGACTCTGCGCTGGTCTGTCGTGGTGAAGAAGGAGCTGAGCCAGAAGGCGAAGCTCTCGATTTACCAGTCGATCTACGTTCCTACCCTCACCTATGGTCATGAGCTGTGGGTCGTGACCGAAAGAAGGAGATCTCGTATACAGGCGGCTGAAATGTGTTTCCTCCGCAGGGTGGCCGGGCTCTCCCTTAGAGATAGGGTGAGGAGCTCGGTCATCCGGGAGGAGATCAGAGTAGAGCCGCTGCTCCTCCGCATTGAGAGGAACCAGTTGAGGTGGCTCGGGCATCTGGTCAGGATGCCTCCTGGACCTCCCTGGTGAGGTGTTCCAGGCACGTCCCTCTGGGAGGAGACCCCGGGGAAGACCCAGGACACGCTGCAGAGTTTCTGGATCCTGTAACAAATGAATTCTTCTTTGCATTATGGTGATTTCTGAATCTATTACATGATATTCTACACTGTGGATGCTGGATCATTAAAGTTTGAGGAACATTCTTCTGAAATTGTTCAATGTGTAGATCCAGATTTTCTTAGATTGTTGAAGCTCAGTTTATCTTTCCATCTGTCTGGCTCTCTGAAATGCTTATTTTAAAGCCCGTCATGTTGCTGACCTGTTGAAAATTTGCCAGATTAAGTTGTAAAACTGCTTGCCCAGTTGTTTCTGGATTGTACCAGTTACATTTCCAGCCTTTTGTTGCTCCTATTCCAACCTTTTACAGATGTGTTGCTGAATCAGATCCACAGTGTTTCATTGGACAGTAGAATGTCTCAGTTTCATCACCTGATATATTGTCTTCCACTGGGAATAAAATATTTGATGAGATTGTGGTTTTGTTTAGATTTTACACCAAACTTCTTTGGGATTGGGTTTGTGGAATTATAGATTCTTTAAAACACCAAAGTAATGTTGGAGTCATTTAGAAATTACTTTTTAAATTAAATATTTAAAAAGGTCAGCAGTTAGAATAACTTCTCAGGAACAATTCAGATAAGAGTTATGTTCATTACCAGCAGAGCAAATTCTTCTTCCTGTCAGTGCAGATTGGCAGATTTCAGCTCACCTGTTAAAGTAATATTATACTGGTTTGGTAAACCTTGGTAAGCTGTGAGACTGTGGCCCTCTGCTGACAAATCCCTGATAAAATGCTAAATTTAGATTCAGAACAATGACTGCAACCTGCTAGACCCCTGAGGCGGGGAAGCAACCCAAACCAGTTTGTGTCCACCTCCAGGATGCAGAACTGCTATGACAGAACCTCCCTACAAACATGGTTATTACTACCAACAGCTGGTCCTCCACAGCCCGCAATATGATGCTTTAAATGCTTTTCATCTAGTTTAGATCATTTAAAACTTAACGACTGAAAATTTTTATTTACTGAAAGAACCCAAAAATATTCACTTTTGAACATTCTGTCTTTGATTTTTCTCCAAATAAACTGAGAAAACAGATTATTCAGGGAAAATGTTCTAAATGTAGGGTTTGTGTATTTGAAAACAACTTATCAACTTGATCTGAAATATATTTTTGTAAAACAGATTTAAAGACCAAGACACCAAAGTTCATGATGTTATATTCAGGTTTTGTTGGCTTTTACCTCCCAGACCAGGTTTATTTTATCTGTAGCTGAAAGCGGTTCCACATGCTGCTGAACAGTACCTGAAAGTGGACCGCTGCTTCTTCAAAATAGTCCTAAAGATCTAAACTGATTCAGATACAGATGCAGCTCTGAAGTTGGTCCACTTATACAGATCTGCTAGTTTCTCTGCTGCATGTTGTTGCCTACATACAGCACACAGGAGTGACTGAAATAACCCACCGTGCCCTCTCTGAGTGGTACTAGATTTCTGCAACCTGCCAGAGAAATGGATGGGGCCACTTTTTAGAACTGAGTTTTTCAGTCCCTAAGTGATGAAGAATGGCTTTGCAGGCTACTAATGTACAGTAAATGTGATGGGTGGGTTGAATTGTTGAGTTATGCAAGGCTTTCAGCCCTCTGTACTTGGGACTGTTGTGTAACAGACTGTCATGTTGACTTTTTTAACGTGGGCCCATCGATACTTCCACTGTCCCTGGTCCATTTCAATCCATGCCCTTTAACTTTTTCTCGCAGTATTGGAGCGATTAATTCACCTCTTCAGTAACTGTGAGAGGTTTTTTTTCTGTTTGGAGGGTGGAGGGGAGGTGGTGTGCAGTTGTAGAGCATACTATTTTCACATATGCATGTTTTAATCACTGCTGACTGTCACATTTTAGTGTCCTGAATAAAAACTATCCATTTATATAAACAAAATACCCTTCAGTGTGAAACCAATGGATGTTTTTTCACCCCCTAAGAGACAGTAGCTGTTGTTACCCCAGCTGCTTTTAAACATTTATTTATATGTATTTAGTGATTTTTCATCGCTAATCTTTGTATTAGGGGTGGCACTCCATTAAGAGAATAATCTGGGTGTGGGGGCAATGGGTCTGGGGTCTGGGATCTCCTCTCCACTTCTTCGCCGCCCACCCCTCCTTGGCATGTGGTTGGTGCCCTCTGAGGCAGCTGAGGCAGTTACATTCCCTGGTTATTGGAACAACTATCCCGACTTGTTCTGCTCCTTGGGGGCCACGGGGAAGAGGGGGTGCTTGCTCCTGTGCTGCCATGATTAGTGCCTCTGTGCTGTCCTTCAGTCCAGCCCTCTCCAGCCATTGATAGGACTTGTTTATATCGGCCACTTCGGTGATCTGCCGGTGGTACATCCCATGCAGTTCCCATGATGGTTCGTCCAACTCGTGTTCCTCCAGGTTCCAGTGCCTGACACACTCTCTAAGTGCTTCATCTCTTGAGGCCCTCTTCCTGATGGATTCATGGAACTTGGAAGTTTCATCTTGGATAGTAGCCCTGATTTTCACTAGTCCTCTGCCTCCCTCTTTGTGCTGACCGTATAGTTGCTGGACACAGGATTTGGGGTGGGACCCTCCATGCATGGTGTTCTGGTTATACTCTTACATAACCCTTTTTAAGAAGCACAGACGAACAATAAACTTAAAACTGCTTCTTTACTGAACGAGTCAGATCAACCAAGTTCTTTAAATCACTCCGCTGACACATCATACACCATACAGCTCAACAGTTGCACATCAGCACAACATAAAGTAGAGTGTATGACACTGAACTCAGTTTGCTGTAAACTTAGAGAAGGAATTTAACTATCATCTAAATACATAACACTTGGGTAACAGCTTCTGTACTTTAACATCTGTGCCCTGAGCTTCCTCCTTTGGCCAGCTTGTTATCCCAGCAGGGTATCGGATCACTGGCAGGGTGTAGCTGTTAATTGCCCGGATCTTGTTCTTGCCATTGAGCTGACTTCTCAGTACTTGCCTCCCTCTTTGCAGGTATTTGGCTGTGGCATCTTTTCTTGTGGCCTCTTCGCGGTTGCCATATGCTCAAGGTATGCCAAGGTACTTGTATCACTCTTCCACATCTGTTATCCTGCCTTCTGGGAGTGCAATGCCCTCCGTATGGACTACCTTCCCTCTCTTTGTTACCATTTGGCCACATTTCTCCAGTCCAAATGACATTCCGATGTTCCTGCTGTAGGTCTCACTCACTCTTCGTGTACAGCTTCATGTCAGCCATGGTGGTGTTACCCTGCCACTGGGAGTACACCATAGCTGGGTTAGTTGAGAATAGCCGATTTATTTGCCTGGCTCTATTTCTCTTGTGTATCTCCTCAGTCGTGCAGCTAATTCTTGGAGTCTTTGTTTGGCAGTTTCCAGAGCCTCAGGTATGGAGGTCTGGCTGTATCTCTTGGGTATCCCTGTCATGGTTTTACCCTTCTGTAGCGCTAACAGATGGCTGACTTCCCCTCGAGTTGCCTTGATTTTGGCTTCCAACCTTCTCTTCCATGAAGCCTTCTTCTTGCCCTTCATGTTGATGTTATGTTGGCCGAGCATCTCCAGAATCACTAAGTCACTGTTGCTGTACGTATACACACACACACACACACACACACACACACACACACACACACACACACACACACACACACGCACGCACCCTAACCCTCTCTCTCTAGACTATCATTCTGCTCACTGTACAAGGCAGATCAAGAAAAATATAAATTAATTATATAGTTTGTAATTAATTCATCTTGATCAATCAAATTTTAACTGCATAGCAATATTTGCCCTTATAAGCACTTTTTATTTATTTATTTTTTTTATTTAAATGGATTTTGGTGGATGACTAAAATAATAGCTTTTAATGTTGTAAACTCCAACCATCCATTAATGTCTGGAAATATATAATTTAATTTCTATTCAAGACAGTAGAAAAATCAAAATGCAGACATGTGTAGACCAACACATGACAGATTATTTAAGAACAGAAAGAGTCTTGGAAACATATGGCTTTTTATTGAATCCGAAATGGATATTGGAACATTAATTCAAAAGAAACATGAACACCGAGAGACAAGTATTGGATTTTGAGTCTTTTATCTTTTCTTTTCTTTAATACTAATCCGAACAAGAAACAGACTCTTAAATCTGGTCATTGGATTCAAATACAGCATGAAAAAGAAATGATATATACACAGAATACAGCGTAAGACCAGAACAGTAAACCACGGTGAATAATAGGAAATGTACAACACAGCGTTTTTATCATTTATGTTGAAAAGAGAAAAATAACAGAGAAAAAGTCTTTAGTGGTGAAGTCATTCTGTTTAATACAGTTTATATTTTCTGGTTTCTTTGAGATAACAAATTACTCTATTCACAGAATATACACTATTTTTCAATAAACATCTTGTTTACCAGTTCTTGTTTTTGAGGGATGTTCTTGTGTAGGATCACTCTCATGAACATGATTATTATTAATATTATTATTATTATTATTATTATTAATCAGTGTTTGACTCTTTCACAGTACAAGCGTCCAGCCTCCAGACATGGCATCTTTCTGCTGTTTGTTTTCAGCAACACAAGAGCAATGTCCTGATCAAGTATTATTTCCATGAGCAGATTACACCAAATCCAGACAGTTTCACCCCTTCAGTCTTTTCTTTCTGCTTACATCCATTCTGTAATACTGCTGTTAATCATAAAGTAGACTCAGTATGCCCCATAATACTGCAAATCCCTCACAAAGAACGAAGGGTTTTCTACACACCTGTGAACTGAGAAAAATCTTTGGTCAACATTAGTAGAATGTAACAAATAGAACAAGACAGGTCATAAAACACCGTACAATAACTTATCAGTCAAGTTCACAAGACGATATCTGTCCAACAAAGATTCAGATCCGTAGCTCTGATGGATGAAATGACCGATGTTGGAGGGTTTCTTTTCACAGGGAACAGCTTTACGGGGAAGATGGAGACATCCGACAACTAAAACATCACTTTCAGAAATTTCATGGTTCAACTCTCACTAGGACGACAACGGCGGAAAATTAGTCCATGAAAATAAATCATGAGATTTACAGATTCTGTCATTTGAACTTATCTGTTAACGTGGAAACGGTGACTGGAATGAAAAAAGGAATTTTCAAGTTGCATTTGATGTATTTTTAAATGCGTATTATTTTCTTTCTTTTCTTTTTTCTCCTAAAAAAAAATCAGGTAACCACAATGTGAGTTTAAAAAAGTGCTAACTAGTGAGTCTTTTCTCTGTGCTCTGAAACAAAATGCAATATAATAATAACTAGTTGGCATTTGAGAAGAATCTTACTCCGGGTCCACGGTGGTACCTGAGTTAATGGAGAGGTTCCTGTGGAGGTTGGGGTTCTGGCTGTGTCTGTTTCTGCTTCTCACCGAAGAAAAGGATGTCTCACAGCCGGGGACCTTACACTTGTGGAGCAGCCGTAGATGGACAGTCTTGTAATGAGCCCTGAAAGTGCCCTTGTTGCTGTATACCTTTTGGCAGACATGGCATGTTATTGGAGATCCACCCCCGCCTCCCTGAAGCCCGTTCGTTCCTCCATCATTGCAGCACAAGTTCCTTTCTCCCCCAAGAACCAGCTCTTCTCCCCCAGGCCTTCCCACACAGACCTCATCACAGCTTGCATCACTGTCCTCCATGTGGAGCAGCTCCTCATCCTCTTCAGCCCCCTCCCCCTCCGCACTACCAACGCCGTCTGAGTCCCAGGAGGAGGGGGCAATGCTGCTGCCATGAGGTGGTGCAGAGGCAGAGGTGCTCAAGTCCAGAACTGCCTCATCATCTTCATTTCCTCCACTTTGTCCTCCTCGTAAACCCTCCATCTGTCCGACAGGAGAGCCCTTGGCACTGCCTGCTGCAGTCGGGATCTTGCTCATTGGATACACCAGGCCCATGCGGTTGTGTCCTCGGAAGATGACAGAGCTTTGGCTGGTTGGGTCCCGGTGGGGCAGATCTCGATCCCGTTGGTCTGGACAGTAGTCCAGGCCACTAGAGTCTCTGTCTCTACAGTGGGATGTGGGGGAGTAGAGGGTGTTGGCTGGGCTGAGGGAGTCTTTGGTCAGCAGCTTGTGGTGCAGATTCAAATTTGCACTGTGTCTGCAGATCAGAGAGAATAACATCACACAGTGCACTCATGGAACCCCCAAAACCTATAAAACATAGGTAGGACCCTCAAAACCCATAAAACATAGGTAGGACCTCCAAAACCCATAAAACATAGGTAGGACCCCCAAAACCCATAAAACATAGGTAGGACCTCCAAAACCCATAAAACATAGGTAGGACCCCCAAAACCCATAAAACATAGGTAGGACCCCCAAAACCCATAAAACATAGGTAGGACCTCCAAAACCCATAAAACATAGGTAGGACCCCCAAAACCCCTAAAACATAGGTAGGACCTCCAAAACCCATAAAATATAGGTAGGACCCCCAAAACCCATAAAATATAGGCAGGACCCCCAAAACCCATAAGATATAGGTAGGACCTCCAAAACCCATAAAATATAGGCAGGACCCCCAAAACCCATAAGATATAGGTAGGACCCCCAAAACCCATAAAATATAGGCAGGACCCCCAAAACCCATAAAATATAGGTAGGACCCCCAAAACCCATAAAATATAGGCAGGACCCCCAAAACCCATAAGATATAGGTAGGACCTCCAAAACCCATAAAACATAGGTAGGACCCCCCAAAACCCATAAAACAAAGGTAGGACCCCCAAAACCCATAAAACATAGGTAGGATCTCCAAAACCCATAAAATATAGGTAGGATCCCCAAAACCCATAAAATATAGGTAGGACCCCCAAAACCCATAAAACACAGGTCGGACCTCCAAAACCCATAAAACATAGGTAGGACCTCCAAAACCCATAAAATATAGGTAGGACCTCCAAAACCCATAAAATATAGGTAGGATCTCCAAAACCCATAAAACATAGGTAGGACCTCCAAAACCCATAAAATATAGGTAGGACCTCCAAAACCCATAAAATATAGGTAGGACCCCCAAAACCCATAAAATATAGGTGGGTTTCTACTCATTTTCCAAAGAATCTCCTGTCACTACTCACCCCAAATGTCCCACCTTCCTATGGTTTGCTTTCATGCTGCACTTCACCCACACTAACCACACCACCTGGACAATGATGTGCAGCTACAATATCTGCTCTTTATGGGGAGATATTTCATCCAAACAGTCACTGGCCAACAACGAGCAGAAGAAAAGCCAGCTCACTGACTGGCCAGGAATGAATAAAATGATGCAAGTAAACAATCTGTAGTGTGGTTTCTGGTTTTATCTAGGGGTTCAAACCTGGTCTGGTTCTCACCAGAATGTATCCAGTATGAGCAGGAGAAGCAGCCAGATCCCCACCATGTTGGTTTACATCACTTCCCGTTTCTGGTCCACATGGAGAGAACTGGACCAGGGGGACATAAGTTCATTTGTTTGGTCATACCAGAATTGGAATGAGCATTCACACTGCTGCAAATGAACAGCACTATCTTTGGAAGCACAGCAGGGTTCATTTAAAGCAGAGTGAATGTGAATGCAATGCAGGTTGCGTTGTAGATGTCATGGTGTATATCTGGCTGCCTTTCCTGCTCACACTGCTCAGATTCTGGTGAAAACCAGATCAGCTAGAGTAAAGTGCAGCAAAGCCAACACAAATCCAGTCTGGTTGACTCTCCTGGCGTTAATGTACCTTAGTGTAATGTGACCACTTCCGACTGATCTCATAGGGAAGTTAACTGTCAGATCAATAAGCAACGTCTTACTTTTAAGTACATCCAAAAAACTTTATTAACAGATAGAAAAGAGCACCTGTCTCGGCTCCTGCGCGAAGGGAAAGCGGCATTGCATCCATCCACCGTGCACATGTGCATCTCCTTTAGGTGCACATTTTGGTAGTGCATCTTGACGCTGAAGGGGTTTTTGAAGGTCTTACGGCATATCTCACAGCTGTGTGGCAGGTCGGCGTCGGGGTCAAGGTGAGACAGCCCTAAGTCAGCATACTCATCCATATCAAGTTCCCGCCTCTCAATGAGCTGGACACTACCGCCGTTAATCATCTTGTTGTCACTTTCATCCCATTTGAGTTCTAAAACCTTGTCACGTGCGTGCTGGGGATTGGGATGCTCCTTGTCTGCCCTGTCTTCACCACTGTCAGGTTCAGGACCACGAAGGTTGTCACAGTGGTTCTCCACCACCCTGTTATCAAATGGGGATGATGCACAGGTGATGACCCCTACTTCAGTTTGCCTTGGGTAATCCTCCTTGTCTTCCCTTTTCACCATATCTCTGTCTACAATCTGGGCCATCAGATGACTGGTGCTATCCCCTTCCTTGTCTTTGCCATCGTAGGCCTCTGTCCCCTGCCTGTCCTCCCCAGATTGCCGCATGCACATGAGGTCTTCCACTTGGCTGCCATTGCACCTGCCCTGTAAAGGAGCCTCATCCTCGGAGCTGCTCTCCTTATCCATCTGCTCATCTTGCTCCACCATCTCCTTCTCTATTTTTATTGGCATGCTTGACTTACGAGACTTTTTCTTTGGTACTGGGTCCATCACACAGGTTTCAGGTACTGTGATGGGTTTGATGGGAACAGAAGAGGACAAAAGAGGAAGGGAAGGTAGTGTTCCTGGGGTGTTGGCGAGCTCTGCTGGGGTTACCAAGCTTCTGTAGAATGGCAGTACCGGCTGTACCGTTTTTAGGTTAGGAAAGAGAATGCCGCTCTGGCCCATACTGGGGAAAGAGCTGCTGTGGAGCTTCGGACCAGTGTCTAAGTGGCTCACCATGTAGCTCGGCACAGACTTTGGGCTTTCTGCAGAACAGATGGAAATGGGATTGCTATAGTCAGACCTTTTTTCTCCTTGAGAGCTCTCATCAGCAGACAAGCTGCCCCTCACATCTTTGTCCCGGTTGTTTCTGTTCATAGGCATGTGCAGACGGGGGTTTGGATTAGCACTGTGGCGATTGCGACTACGCAGTGAGCTGAACACCATGTTGCAGCCCTCAATAGTACACTTGTGTTTAATCTTCAGGTGCACGGCATTGTAGTGGATTTTCAATGTGCCTTTGTCATAAAACGTCTTTTCACAAGCATTGCAAAACACACGTCCCTTCTTCAGGGAGCCTCCGCCTCCTGAAATCCCTCCAGAACCATTTCCCAGAGAGCGCAGCTTGCCCTCAGGAGACATCTGTGTGACATCAGAGCTCATGGATGGAGTGCATGGTGTGGATGGTCCATCAGAGTAGTTGTCACTGGTGGAGAAGTCTTCAGCCTCAATTTTTGTGTTGGTGGAGAGATTGTCCATTGGCTTTTCCTCGCTGCGGTCTGAATCTGCTGTAAAGGAGAGAGAGCCAAGCAGGTTGCTCTCTGAAGGATGTGAAAGAGGAAGGGCATTTTCTCTTCCAAGACCTTCCCTCCCTCGATCGTCTCGTCTCTGACCCTGCTGTTCCACTGAGGCACTGCATGGCTGCTGATGTTGCCGCTGTTGGTGCGGCTGCAAGGCCCCCGATGTTGACCCCAGAAATGGTCCCGGCACGGAGCCCAACAGCTGGAATGGAAGCATGAAGGCCATGCTGTTGATAAAGTTCTCAAAGTGGTGCATGCTGCTGCCTCTCAACTTATCAACCTTTGACGAGGAGAGGTTGGCAGCAGTGCGTGGGGTGTTGCGCTCGATGAACGTGCGGATGTCTGAGCTGGTGCGGGTGCTGGGAACCAACACTGCTTGGCCTTCTTTGTCCTGTAGAACCATCAGCTCTACGATGGACTTGGTCTCACCAAAACGCAGAAACTGCTGCAGTGTGGCGATCTCCTCCTCAAAGGTCATGATAGCCCAGCGGTCCAACACCTTTCCTGCCACATCCTACAGACAGTCAGGAGGAGAGTCAGTGAGACAGTACAGGAAAGGGCAGAGGGGTGAGATTATAAAACAGATTAAGCCCCAAGGCGCTTTTATGGGATGCTGCTCTAAAATTACAACAGTTACTTTGCATTTCCAAACTGTGTGTAAACCATCTTGTATCTGTATAAACTGCTACTTATGAGAGTTCTTCACATGTGGAGGCAACATCACAGTGACATGTTCATATAACTGTGGATGGAAGATGAGAAAATATATGAAGCATTTTCTCTGTTCTGTGTTACTCCTTGAAAAATTTGCTTGAGTTGACAAAAAACTCAAACCATGAACCAACATGTGGATTTGAACTGGTTCCAGGGGTTTAAGGAAAGCGACAGCAAGGTGGTTTTCAATGAGGTCCTCTCCAGATAATGAGGAATCTGAAACACGCAACTCTGTCCTACTGTCTTTAAACTCACCTTCAACTCTACTTCTGTGGTGGAACTTTGCTTTTATGATTTTATTTAAGCAAGAAGCAGATTGAAAATGGAGCAAAAAGATGGCAAGCAGGTAGATTGCTGCATAAAAACCTAAATACTTTCTGTAAATCTGAACTGTGAGGGATAAAGCTCCTCATTAATAAATCCATATGTTGTGTTTTTATCTTTTGGCAGATTTTGTTTACCAGCTATTTTAATTGTTGCTGTTTTAACTGTGTTTAACTGAAAGGCTTTAATGAGCTTTTAGCTGAGATTTCAGTGGATTCTACGAGTACAAACCAGACGTGCTGTACACCTTGTGAAACCAGTGGTGAAAGTACGAGAGGAGAGAGCAGTTTCATCATCAGCATTAGCAGTGTTGCGGGTCATGCATATTCACTACGTGGGCTGCATGACACGCCCTATAAAACAGACTGGCAGTGTGACTAAATACATGAATCAAATGAAGTGTTAATGGGCAGAACAAAACCTTGAGATCCCTCATTAAACAGACGCACAATGTTTCATCTCAAAGGTCATTTTTGTTTATTTGAATCAAGAGGATTTTCCTGCCTGTATCAGCAGAAGGAGAAAGACCCCCCCTCCCATAGCAACCCGCCCCCTCCACACAGATTGGAACCTTTAGACACTAATATACACTGTATGCCAGATGTATGCAGAAATAAAGCCGTGCACTGCACACATGCTCGTTGGGGTGATCAGAAAGCGCCTCACATTGATCAAGCGGGTCCTCAGTAATCACATGTGAGTTTATGGGTCTTTGAAAGCCAGGAGCAGCTTCATGCCATAATCATGATGAATATTTCATCACAGTGCATTTTCTGGATGTCTGTCGAGTATTCTGACTCTACAGTCGCCATTAGACGAGCTAACATGAATTAAATGAGGCCCGGCTTGAATACTCGATGAAACGCTAATCGGGTGGGATGTTGTGCTGGCGCTGGGGCCAGCTGGGTTGGCTCTCACTGGCCTGGCTCCGGCTCCCATCCAGACCCAGACCCATCATGTGGACAAATCTGGAGTTGGAGGTCCTGCAGCAACCAACAGGCTGCATCGTCAGGAGGTTTCCTGGTCCTGGTTTGTCCTCGCACACCCTCCCTCACGCCCCTGAAACATTCTGCCAGTCTTCTCTCCCCGGTGTTTCCAGGTCCAACACACTCATGTTTAATAAAACAGACACTTCTCCGTCTGCTGATGGATGTACATGCTTACACATGTTCCACCACGGCAGTCTCTGATCAGCGGCTAAAGACACTTTTCTGGGAAAATAGTTCAGATTAAAAACTGCAACTATTTAAACTGCGGCTGTGACGATACGTCCCGATTCAATTCGGATTTTCTAGGTGCCGATTCGATTTAAATTGCGATTTTTATGATTCCTCGATATCAAAACAAAACAAAAAAATACAAAACTTATTTTTGCTCGTAATTTTTCTTGATTTCACTCAGGAAAAAACAAGCCAGTAGCCCGACCGTCATTCTGCTGCTATGAGGCCCAAAATGAAACGGAAAAAGATCAATAAGAACAACAGAAATTTTGTCATGGATTTTTTCATGTATTTGAAAAAAAAAAGATTTTTTTAACAAAAAAAAAAAAAAAGCTTTTTAAAATTGTGAAGCAAAAAATCCTGAAATGCGATTCAATTTTCCCACCTTTAATTTAACAGTTTGTGTTGCTGAGCAGATTTTATTCAGCGTTTTCATAAAACCTTAAAGGCTCTCAGATGACAAACATTATGAAATATTTCTCTGTGAGAATCGGAACCTGCACCGGAACCTCTCTGTGATGAACACGGCTTGGCTGCCTCAGGGACTTGTCTACTTGAGACATCGTCCCACCACTGAAGGTTTTTGTCTTTGCAGAGTTTATGTAAATGAAGTCCTACCAGAGGAGGAAAACGCCGGAATCTACCAACAACTAGTCGGAAAGAATAGATCATTTTCCCTTCAGGGATTAAAGAAGTCAGTTTTCATTTTCTTATTTGATTCTTTTTTTTTTTTTTCTTTTTGTCTTGTCCAGCATTTAGGCAGCAGAATGATGGTCTGGATGTTCTGCTGAGCAAATTTTCTCTTTATAGATATAATGATCCCCTTGACTTTCTGAATTTTTATTTTATTTCTATATTTATTTTGTATTGTTGTTTGAATTATAGAGTTTGTACTGCTGGACCAGAGAGGACAGATGAAAGACAGAAAGAGAAAGGAGAAGAAACACCTCATAAGAAAAGTGAAAGAGATAAAGGGAGAGAAAAGGGAGAGAAAAACAAAAAACAAAAAACTAAAAAATAACCCAAAAACAAAAAGAAAGAAAACAACCTACGGATGTATACATACACACACATACATATACATACATATACACACATATGTATACACATATATATATATATACATATATACACATATATATACATATGTACACATATACATATACACATACATACATATACACACACACACCTCTATGCACACACATACACACACATACATACGTACAAAGACATACGCACTTGCCAGTATTAACACATATACATACACATACAAGCCAACTTTAGATCATAGTAACTAAACTATGAATCTAAAAAGTTAAATATAAATGAGAAACAAACAGAAATGAGAAAACTAGCTGCTGTTAGTGAATAAAACTGCAGACGACTCGGTGACTGTGTCACATGCAGAACATGCAGAGTGGAACGTGTTTGATTCTTTATTTATGTTCTGCTCTTAATAAGGGACAAAAGGATTCTAGCATGCATGTGTGTGCCTACATGTAGCATAAAAACCATTACACCTGTAGTAAATAATTATTCTGAGTTAATTATCTACATAACTGAAAAAGAAGTAGAGCGGTTCACAGACTTGTTTTTGTATTTCGTTGTGAAGAAAGCAGGTTTTTTGTGCTTGCGCAGGAGATGTAAGACTAAAAGTGTTTTTTATTGTACCTTTTATGGTGCATTGTTTGATAATTACAGCCAAATTTATGGTTTATTTTACTCCGATTAAACGCTACTTCTGGTTGGAGGAGAAAATCTCAAACAGTAGGCAATATTTTACCACCGAGCCTCTTCCTCTGCTGGAGAGATCTCTGGGAGGGTCAGAAACACCCACAGGTCCAAACATACATGTCGAAATAAAAGAAACATGGTTGTAAGGAAGGACGGAAGCACAGGGAAGCCTTAATCTGCTCACCTGCAGCACGTATCCTCGTATGTAGTCCTGCAGCGTCCAGTCCAGGGCATTGAGGATCTGGATGACCTCCTCCTGCTTGAGGACGGAGAAAAGGCGGTCCAGGAGGATCTTGAGGCGGATGGGGATGGCTTGGGTGCCGTATAGCATCAGGCTGCAGATATCGAATACCACATTGGAGTGCACAATCTCCACCTGGCTGCTCTGGTACATATGGTGCACCTTCAGTTTGCTCAAAGCTAGAATAAATGTGTCAGATTTCACTGGATTAGAATAAAAAAAGTGTGGTTGGGTAAGAAAGCGCTTGAAATGATCTCTGTATATGTATATACACACACACACACACACACACACACACACACACACATATATATATATATATATATATATATATATATATATACATATATACATATATATATATATATATATATATATATATATATATATATATATATATATATATATATATATATATACATATATACATATACATCTTAGGGGTAGGACAGAAATAACTACAGGCTTTGTAGTTATTTACTCTAAATTAATGACGTAACAAAAATCTGCTGCAAAAGCAGCATTCTTTTTAAATGTATATCAGTGTTGACTAAATAAGATAATATACATAGATATTGATATTATTAATACATTATTATTAACATTTATTTATGTTCTGAAAAATGCATAGAATTTTTATATTCTAAGTTTAAGTGTCAATTTAAATCCTTTCCAGCTGTTTTCTAAAGAAGATCAACATGTTACAGTACTTTTAGGTTTTTGCTTTTTTCTACCAGTTCTCAATAATATGCATCAATATCTGCCAGTAAACCAAAGCGGAGTTTAGTTTACCTCAGTGTCAACTATCTGGTCATGAAACACAGGCCAAGCAAAGCTTCTTTTTGTTCTTTTGGATGGAAGGGGGGGGGGGGGGGGGGGGGGGGGGGGGGGGGGGGGGAATGTCACACTGCTCTCACTAACAGATTACAGTAAACCACACTTTTCTTTTACGTTACTCATCAAAAGAATCCAACATGACTGGAAAAAGATTTGTTGATAGTCATTATTTTAAACGTAAACTCGACAGGGAGGAGTGAAAAATGCTAACTATCTGCTAAGTTAGTAGCAGAAGTCTGCAGCTATCAGGAAGCTGTGCACTGACAAACCTTCCGCAATTAAATGCTTTAACTTTTTCCATGCATTAAATTTCTAGTCATTCATTTTTTTTTTACAAAAAGCACATTTCAGTCCCACCCTATAAATATATATATATATATATATATATATATATATATATATATATATATATATATATATATATATATATATATATATATATATATATATCTTATATATATATATATATATATAAGTAAATTTACTTTACTATATATATATATATATAATGTATATATATTATATATATATATATATATATATATATATATATATATATATATATATATATATATATATATATATATATATATATACATTTTATATATATATATATATATATATATATATATATATATATATATATATATATATATATATATATATATATATATATATATATAGTAAAGTAAATTTGGTGAAAAATGACATCCAGAGGTGGAATATGGTCATCAGCACTTCAGGACATCAGCGTTACAGATTCCCATTGATGGTAGAAAAAAAAGCTAATTAACTGGTAAAATAAAACCACTGAGAACCAGAAAAATGAGTAAATAATTGAGCATAAATGATTTTCTTTTGCATGTGGGAAACACGTGTCATCCGTCTGTTTCTGCACGTTTCTCAGTGGGAAGAACAGAAGAGTGTTTGTGCACGGCGGTGGCTGAGCTCTTACCATGCGCTACCCAGCCATGCTTGCAGGTTTCACACTGCCTCCTCTTCAGCTTCCCCGGCTTGAAGCTGTCACAGTTACAGTTCACCAGCGTGCAGCAAATAGCCTGTTAATCACAATGATGACAAGTCTTACAAACACATGGCAGCGCAAACATTTATTATCAGCATGTTTTATTCCAGATAGCTGCGAGAAAAGAGTCCCGTCAGTTTATTTACACATCTGTTTGTGTCTTTTTATTTGTCTGAATTTATTTTCAGTTGATTTTGTTTTGATCATTTAAACCTGAAGAGTGAAACTCATCTTAGGTTCAGTCTGGTCTCCAGCAGTTCGGACCTGCAAAATAAACCGTAAAACTAAACTTTGACAACAACATTATCAAGATGTTTACTTTGAGTGAACTTTCTTTTTACACACATAGTTATTATAAATATGTATTTTGTAAATAAACATATTTATTTATTTATCTATTTAAATAAAAAATATTTCTATATTACAATATTTCTGTGAAAAAAGACTGAATAAAGTTTATAATATTAAATGTTTAAATTTTCATTTTTCATTTCTAAATTTGATCAATTACAGTTTTTAAGATTTAAAATTTTCATATCTAAAAATAATTGTTTTATATACGTGATATTTCATCTGTATTTATTTTATTTATTTATATATTTCTTTTTTACAGATTTACTAGTTAAGAAATATTGTGCATTTAAACAGAAAACATCACCTGGACATGTTGGGGATTATACTTACATTTATAAAAAATATTATAGTTGATTTATTCTATGTTAATTTAATATTTACCAAATTCATTATGTGAGTCATTTTGACTCCTCCGAGGGACCGGTTGTTAATTTAATTTCATTTTATTTAATTTCATTTAATTTAATTTCATCTAATTTAATTTCATTTAATTTAATTTAATTTAATTTAATTTTTTGTTATTTGAATTGTAACTATCACATCTTCCTTTGTTGGTTTTATAGAACTTTTGTTCCAGAAAACTGTGTTTATTGTTAGTATTTGTTGGGCTGCTTGCAAAAGGCATGAGAAATGTGTGCAGTTGTTGCAGGAGACAGGAAGACCACGACCTGTTCTCCTGCTGCCGCCGCTGCTTTAGAGGACGTGTGTTTTCGTCTCACCAGTAAAACACACAGGGAGGTCCTGTGACTGATAACTGAGGGGTTTTCTGGTGATAATCAGCAGTCCACTTCTCAGAATATTTGCTGACGCTGCAGAAGATTCCAGCGCTGATATCCTAAATGTGAGTCCACTTCCGAGGAGAGAAGCTCCCTGACACAGCAGGAGCAGAGGGAGAAGCATCATCAGTGTTGGGATGATGTTGGGGGTACATACTGAAAGGCTTGGGGTGGCTCCGCTCCGCTCCTCTCTCCCTCGGCATCTATAATGCATGATCAGTGGAGCTTCAGTATACATGAGCAGCATGCTTAGCTTCTGGCTGGAACTCACTCCCTCTTCACAGGCGGAGGGAGGGAGCCTCCTCCTCCTCCTCCTCCTCCTCCTCATTTAGTCAAGTCACTTGGCTCCGCACTCCGGGCGAGACTTGTCCTTGTAGTCTGGGATCATATTCTTTCACCTTTCAGTAACCTCCCATCATTAGGACCAATAAAGTGACCAGAGAAGAAGCTGACAGTGACGTGGCCTTGAAGGCAACCTTCATCCCTCTGTTTGCTCATCACGCTCTCCGTGTTTCATCCTGGGAGGAGCAAAGCCAGGAGGAGGAAGCCCTGGTCTCCTCCAGACAGGATGCTGTCGCTCCGCAGCACCAGGACCCAGCCTGGCCCCCCCACACCCTGCTGCTGCCTCCCATACACGTCTCAGTCAGGTGCCACACACACTCACACACACACACTCTCACACACACAGAGTCATTTATCTGATTAGAGATTGTTTCATGAGTTCCTGATAGGAGGAGGAAAGACAGGAGGAAAAGGAGGAGGGAATCCATCTTCTTCTCTCTGCTGTTGTCACAACAAAGCCGGACTGTTCTCCTGACAGGGAGGAGGATCACAGCAGAACTTCACGCTGTGTGAGACGGCAGGAGGAGGTACAGCCCGGCAGCCGGGTCACGCTGCACCGGGACCTGGACCTGGACCTGGACCTGGACCTGGACTGGGACCTGGACCGGGACCTGGACCTGGTACTGGACCTGGACCTGGACCTGGACTGGGACCTGGACCCGGACCTGGACCTGGACCTGGACCTGGACTGGGACCTGGACCCGGACCTGGACCTGGACCTGGACCTGGACTGGGACCTGGACCTGGACCTGGACCTGGACTGGGACCTGGACCTGGACCTGGACCTGGACCTGGACCTGGACCTGGACTGGGACCTGGACCCGGACCTGGACCTGGACCTGGACCTGGACTGGGACCTGGACCTGGACCTGGAACTGGACTGGGACCTGGACCTGGACCTGGACTGGGACCTGGACCTGGTACTGGTACTGGTACCTGTTCTGGTTCTGGTTCTGGTTCTGGTTCTGGTACTGGTTCTGGTTCTGGGACCTGTACTGGTTCTGGTTCTGGTACCTGTACTGGTACCTGTACTGGTTCTGGTTCTGGTACTGGTACTGGTTCTGGTACTGGTACCTGTACTGGTTCTGGTTCTGGTACTGGTACTGGTACCTGTACTGGTACCTGTACTGGTTCTGGTTCTGGTTCTGGTTCTGGTACTGGTACTGGTTCTGGTACTGGTACCTGTACTGGTTCTGGTTCTGGTACTGGTACTGGTTCTGGTACTGGTACCTGTACTGGTTCTGGTTCTGGTTCTGGTACTGGTACTGGTTCTGGTACTGGTACCTGTACTGGTTCTGGTTCTGGTACTGGTACTGGTTCTGGTACTGGTACCTGTACTGGTTCTGGTTCTGGTACTGGTACTGGTACTGGTACTGGTACCTGTTCTGGTTCTGGTTCTGGTACTGGTACTGGTTCTGGTTCTGGGACCTGTACTGGTTCTGGTTCTGGTACCTGTACTGGTTCTGGTT